>NW_006430726.1:4798159-4800825 GCF_000325575.1 Pteropus alecto | reverse complement strand
AGCAAATATTGTAGAATAATATGTACGGTATAATTTCATTCTTGTTAAAAAAATGTTCTCACTACACACACACAGAAAAGACTGTCTTAAAGCTCTAACGGTAATTACCCCTAGGGAATTGGAAAGGAGCGTGGGGATTTTTGCCTTTTACTTTATATTTTGCGGCTATTTTTACAATAAACATGTGTGCACTATTTTTGTAATGTAAATAGTCTGATGTGAGTTCAAACGGAAGCTTTATAAAGAAGAGCTTTCTGTGCCAGAAGGTTGGGGCCACTTCGGGGCCATCTCTTTACCATCATTGACATTTAAAAATCTTTTAGGGAACCCCATAGCTAAGACGATTTGGAGAAAGGGACTGGTTTCTTCAAGTTCTTTTTTGAGATCAGCCTGCTCAGATTCAGAAAAGACTGCTATGCAAGTGATTCATTGCTAGTATAGAAATTCCCAACCTGGCTGTTTCGCCATCGACGTTTCTGCCCCGTGGATGTTGGGAGAATCTTCTGTTGTCAAAGGATGAGGAAGAAGATGAGACTGATGTGGCCAGCAACGGGGAGGACACCTGAGTTTCACGGTGCAGAGATTTGTGTTCAAAGCCTAAGGTTTCCAACGCCAGAGAAGATAAAGAGGATACAGAGATGATGCCCGAGGAGTGAAGAGGTGTCATCTCGCAAACACTGACAGTCCACCGATTGTGATGTTTGGGAGTGCAAAGCCTCTGAGGCCATGTTACGTCTCAGCTGGAAAGTCCTCAAGATCAACTGCCGAGGCCCGCCATGGAGCCGGGAAGGAAGAATGGAGACACACGTTGTACAGTTCTCACAGGAAAGAAGCAAGAATTAGGAATGATGCGATTTCATCGTTAGGGTGAAAATGCGGTGTTCATTTCTTATACGTTTTGCTCCATAAAGGACAAAGAGATTCTACTCGGCCATTATACCTCCCACTTCTGGTTCATAAGCATAATTAACAGTAATCGAATGGCTTCTACTTGATCCACACCATCGAGCATAACGGTGTAGTTACACAGATATCTGAGTTCTCAAAACAGCTGCGTGCAACTTGAAAAAACTCTGATCTGAGTTCATACAGAATTTCAGTTCTCTTAATAAAGACTTATTTAGAAGTTCTCATGAACTGGCTGCTGAAAATGTGCATGGCTCTCTGTGCCAATCTGAGCAACAAATATTTATTTTCACCAAGTCCAAGTGGTAAAAGAGAAGAAAGGATGGGAATGGTTTCACCAGAGAGGAAGAAGTGATGGTCTGGAATAGGCACAGGAAGTTCCCTGCTCAAAAAAAAACCCAACATCTTCCATATGCTCTACACCGAATAGATTCATCTGGATGGAAACTCAAAAGCCCTTAGAGAGAGACAAATCTCATGCCGGCCAATCCTTCGCTGATATCAGTACCTAGAGAAGAAGAATTTTGACTGGGCGAACAAGTAAGAAAGGCTTCTGCCTGTCATTTGGCCGCCTTAGTCACCACCTTAATGCCTCCTCCTACACTAAGTGCACCTTGCTCGCCGTTCCTCGACCTTGGTGCACTCACAGGCTTCCACATGCTTTTTCCTCTGCCTAGAATTCCTTCTATTGTTCCTCTACCGACAATTCCTACTCACTCGACTTCTCCGCAAAGTCATCCCCGACTCCCCCAAGTGGGGAGGACCTGTGAGGGAGGAGGACAGCTCTTCCCACTGTTTCCCAGATCCTGTCTTGATGCTTCTGCTACATCCCTCATGACAGATTAACACGAGTCGCTCTGTGCAAGAAACATTCATCGCCCCCTGGAGGAGGGCGAACCACTCGATGGCAAGAGCGTGTTTCCATCCCTGTACCCTCCCTACACCTGCCTCTTCCTTACTATACTAGGTGTGAGTTAGTTAGTCGAACCACTCGATGGCAAGAGCGTGTTTCCATCCCTACACCTGCCTCTTCCTTACTATACTAGGTGCGAGTTAGTTAGCACACAGACTTTCTTGGTATGCGGGAACTCTAAAATATATCCTCCGCAGATGCAAGGGGCCAGCTGTGGTTTCAGCGAGTTCCTTGATCAGAAACAACACTGAAATAATGTGACAGTGGAGAAGGCACCCTGTAAGTCCACGGATGACGGTTTTGTCAGAAGTGCTGGGTACAGGGAAGGCAAATCTGTATTCGAAGTGTCTATTCCAGTAAGAACGAAATGCTACCGCCTGCAAGATGCCGTCCAAACCCCTGACGGGCACACAAGACACACCCAAATCCTGCTACTTCCCCAGGCTCACCTGTCATTACTGCCCCACCCTCCTGCAAATTCCCTGCTGGAGCACCTAGAGACACTTCTTCTGTCCCACCTTTGTCAGGATCTGTAATAACTGGGCTTTCCTCTGTCCATTCATTGATCCATCTGTACATTTGTTCATTAAGTATCCATTGGTGGGCAGGAGAATATGGTCTTTGCTGAGAAGATGTGTTAAATAAGTTAACACATCAGTGAGTGGTGAGTGATGGCCAGCATGACAGGAAATGCTGGGACCGGAGGGGAAGACACCTAATCCACCTGGTTTTAACCTGTACCTTACGGACTATGTGTCCTTGGCTAAGTCACTTAATATCTCTGAGCCCTGGCTTTTCATCCACAAAATGGAGTCGATGCCACCTCTTTCCTCGGGCCTGTGCAGCT
>NW_006430726.1:4794770-4798083 GCF_000325575.1 Pteropus alecto | reverse complement strand
GTTAGTAATGTCCTTGGTCCTTGTCACTTCTAATTACTCTGAAGAGGTGGAACATTGAGTACTTCTTTCCTCCACCCACTCGAAGGTCATGCGTGCACCTCTGTCTCATGGGTCTCCCCACCTTTCTCCTTGACATTGTAGTTCTATGCTGTGCCTTCTCCCTTATGTAACTAGACCAAAACCATGGTAAAAATCCACGTCACCATAATGTCGGTGTCCTCCATGGCACAAGCAGCATCCAAAGCTCAGGTTCTAAAGCCAGTAAGAACCAGTTTCAAACACCCGCCTCGTAGGTGTGTAACCTTGGGGACCTTATTTCGCCCCTCTGGACCTCAGTTTCCGTATCTGCAAAATGAGAATACTCACAGCACCTGCCTCACATGCTCGCAGTACAGAACGAGGAAGGCTATGGGAAAGCGTTTATCAAGGAGTCTCCGCTCTTTGGGGTGGATACTGAGGAATTGTCTCATTTCCCTAAAACGCGCCATTAGTCCTGGTCGGTCAAACCCTCTTTTCCCTGTGGGTATCAGCACCGTTGACGAGATTTCATTCTGGGTCTGGAACCTCTGGCTACTTTTCGTTCATCCCTTTTTCTGTTGTTGTTGCTTCGAAAAGTCTTATCTCCACTCCTAAGATTTAGTGTTTGTTCAGTGAAAACTACAGATTCTGGAGCCAGCTGCCTGGGTTGGCATTCCGGCTCTGCACTTACTAGCTAAGAGCCTTGGGCATGTTTCTTCACCTCTCTGTGCTCCCATTTCTCTCCTCTGTGAAACAGGGGTAATGACGGTACCTACCTCATAGGATTGTTGCCAGGTGAAATGAGATTGGAGCACTAGCAGAGTGCCAGGCGTACGAAGTAAACACCATGTGAGCATCGCTGTTATTACGACCGACTCGAGCTCCCCTCCTTCGCTGCTCCAGGCCAGCTAGCCCTGAGGCTTCGTCTGCTTGCCGTTCTGGTGTTCTAGCCTCATCCTTCCCCCTCC
Source organism: Pteropus alecto (assembly GCF_000325575.1). Taxonomy (NCBI): domain Eukaryota; kingdom Metazoa; phylum Chordata; class Mammalia; order Chiroptera; family Pteropodidae; genus Pteropus; species Pteropus alecto. The sequence continues at coordinate 4,797,097 of NW_006430726.1, read as the reverse complement.
CTCCCTCCCTCCATCTTTGCAGAATGAGGCCGGCGCTGCGGCCTGGAGGCAGTAGTAAAGGATAGCTGTCGTCCCACTTGTCCCAGCCAGGGGACAGTCTCTCCTCCCCAGCAGTAACACGTTACTTATGGGCTTGATGCTGGCAGGTGGTGCCTTCAAAAGACTTGCAAAGGAGGGCCCCCTCCCGGGCACCTCCCATAGCCACGAATGGTCCCTTGAGACTGTTGGCCTGTACCTTCCTGTCCCAGCTCACTGCATCCTGCTGCATACTTATGAAGCCCCACTCAGCACTGGTAACTGGCTCCCAAAGTCACCTGCCCTCAGCAGACAACTATCAGAACCATGCGTGTACGCAGCATCGGTTTTACCTTCCAGCTAGGACTGAAATTCTAGGCCAGAGGCCGGAGGATGGAGAGGTAGGTCCCGCCCCGTCTCTGCCACAGCCCTCACCGGGCAGTCCCTTCGCTCCCCTCACAGGCGAGCTCCGTCCTCCTCCAGGCCGCCTCCTAAAGGCAGTGTCAAGGGGCTGGGGCTGCTGGGGTGACGCCAATACTTTCTGTATAAATGGTTCCCCGGAGGCCCTAGGCTGCCGTTCCCGAAACCTCGGATGCCCGCTCCACGATCCCTTTGTTTCTCAGCGGCAGCCTGGGTGACCCGTTCGGGCACATGGTCCCAGACACCACCCTGTGATACATAATTTTTTAAAAAGGGAATTGCACATTGCCTTCAAAGTATGTTGGAATGAGTGAGGGAATAAACAACAGGCATATAACAAACTAATATTCTAAGTATAATAATAAAGCAATCAACTAAGTGACAAGAACTAATGTCATAACGATAAAATGTGAAAATATAACTATAGCTGTATAAATAACATATAAATAAAACCCTTTTTCTTTATTATTAAACAAGTTAGAATGAGCCATATAAAATGTCTGCTCTTGTAGGTCAAAAGCAGTCAAATGTTAGTGATTTCACATATGAATCAACCTAATGCTTAACTCTTAGGGCAGGTCGGGAATTATTTGAAAAGCTTTACAAATACTCAGTTAATCCTCATGGCGATTCTACGAGGAAAGAATTATTATTATCAAGACCACGCGACATCTGAGGAAACCGAGGCACAATTCCTCGGTCTGGAAACTTGCCAAGGTCACACAGCCGAGAAGTCCCAGAGCCTGAGTTTCAACCCTGAACCTGAGTTTTAAACCCAAAGGGTCCCCAGAGGTCATGCCCTTTACCGCCAGACGACCCTTCAGAAGCAGCAATCTGATGAGCAGTTAGCTTCCCACATAGATCTTTGCCATTCTTATTCCCAAGTCAGGGAGAGATTAGGGAATCGAACCCTGGAAGGCAGAGACCCTGAGCTCAGCAGCAAACAATGCTCTCGGGCAAAAACAGCCGCCCTCGGTTCTCCCCGGCACACACGGTGAAGCAGCCAGGGCACCATTTTTCTCCAAGAACATCTTTTCTGCCCACCTCCTCCTCGTCGGTCTTCCCATCAGCAAAATGGGCATGCACAATAGGCACCCACGGCAACAGACACAAGAACTAATTAGCACCTGGAATGCGTGTTGAGATCCCCTTGTAATAAGGGCAGAGTCTTCGCACATAAATTCCAGTTTTGCATCCTGAGGCCCGCTCCTCTCCGGGCAGGAGGTGGTGCCCCGTCTTGTCGAGATCCGATCTCTAAATGCAGCCATGTGTTTTCTTTCATCCAAATGACTGTGCTCATCTCAGGAGCAGTCTTTAATTTTCTTCTTGGAACCGAGGACCATCCTGACTTACAGCAACAAAAGGTCCCCAGGACGGTGAGGTAAGATTTGAATTAAGATACCTTGGCATATTCCGCTCCACAGCAATTAACGGCCAACAGGTTTTGAGCAGCACCCACTCTCTTAAGAGCAGTTACTCTCTGTCTCAAGAATCCCTGTCTACCACGTTATCAAGTCATCCTGATTAAGCAGCCCACGGCAGCTGGCTCCTTGCCAGGTGGCAAACCAAGTGGATGTCACAGTCGCGACCTCCACCCTCTGGGGGCCGGGGCTGACGAAGCAGCCATGTGGTTACCAGGCCTCATCGGCCCGTTGACAGTAAACACGGCCAAGGCCTCAGGGTGCGGCAGGGCCTGGCTGCCCTGCTGACCCATCATCCAGCTTCTTCTGACTCTCACCTGCCTTTTGGCCACTGCGGTTCATTAGCATCTCCCTCTGGAGGAGAGAGAGAAGGAAGGAAGAGCCAACTTTTGCTGGTCCGTTTGGCTCCCTGTCAGCAACTGTGGTAAGTGTGTAATCTGATGGAACTGTGGTCTAAGATGACTTTGGACT
>NW_006430726.1:4787159-4794675 GCF_000325575.1 Pteropus alecto | reverse complement strand
GGCATGTGAACACCTACTAAGGCTTCAAGTCCCAGCCTCCCCTGGGGCCCCCAGGCCAAGTCAGAAGTTAGTCCCTCCCTCCCTGGCTCATGGACCCCTCTCCAGGAGGAAGAACACTCCTACATTGTGCAGTAATGACCACAGCCCTCGTCCATCTCCACTGGCCAGGGAGCTCCTCACGGGTCGGGGGCCATGTTCTTTTAGCAGCTTAAGTCCCTCCGGTTCTGGGCATGGTGCTTGACACATGACTGGAGTGTAAGAAATGTGTGTTAGATAAACAAATAAGCCCAAGTGGACCTTCTTGATCATCTCGGAAAATCAATGCTTTGAGGGGCTTTTGGAGGGGGGAGCAGGGGGGGTGGGAGGATGGATTGCATGTGTGCACATGCTCGTTTATTGTTTTTAAGAAAACAATGTCCCAGAATTTCTAGAGATGGAGAAGGGAGAGCCTGTTTAATAAATTGATTCACCTCATTCATTCAACAAGTATTGGTTGACTATCGGTCACGCACCAGGTACTGTTTTAGGTGCTGGAGAAACAATACGGACCAAAAAAAACAACCAACCAAACAAAAGCCTGCCCTTGAGATGTGCGCGTTCTAGTGACATTGTTCTTTCTCCGGTGTTGACTCTTCCCCATACTTTCCTACTTTCTATTTTCCCCTCAAGTCCTTTTCCCTGAAGACGATGAACCATCTAAACAGTTTCCACCAAATATGGAGAAATGCCCAGGGTACCGCTATGAAATAAACACTTATGTAAAGTGACGGGCACCCCTTTTACCCTTTCAGTGGCCCCGAAACTCTATGCTGTCAAATAGGAAGCTTTTAGGAGACAAGGTGTGGGAGGGAAGTAGCAACCTGGGAGTCCTGGAGCAGCGGGCAGGACAGCGAGGCCGTCCCAAGGCCTGTCACCTCCTTGGACACCATGACAGCCAAACGGCCTTCTGAGGAAGGACTCGGGCTTTCCTGGTGCCTGGTTCTGAGCTGGGAGACAGAACAGGAGACGAAACCACCTCCGGTTCTGCCTGAGTCAGGTCTCTAAGGGGAAGAACATTTAATTTATCTGAGGTGCTGTGAATTCCCACAGCCTAAGGCAGACCCACATCCCAGGGTGAGCACAAAAACAAACTCTGAAGCCAAGGAAATGACTGGTGGTGAGCCACAGGTATGCATTATCACGACCACTGCTTTTCCCTGAGAATTCTCTCTGCGAGGGGAGGGCTCCACCTCCCAAATGAGAGGTTCGGCCAACTTTTTAGCAACTGCTTGCAGTGCTTGGTACTGACATGGTGGCTGATAGGTAGGTCGATTCCCACAGCGAACTGAGGGCGAGGGAGGCCTTGGGCTGAGGCAGGCCCTCTGGTCTCGCCGGGCTGTGGGCCGGCTTTCAGGCAACCAGAGCCGTGATTATAAGGGACGATCTCCGTGTGGACGAGAAGGCAATAGTTTTTTGATGAGTTGAAAGTGATGATTGAAGTCGTTTTGGCGTTCCCGCCGTCTGGGTGGAAAGACAACAGGTGTGCGCCTTTGCCAAAAATGACAGCCTCCGAGCTCCATCGCCGCCCCGGGGAACGGAGTCCTCGTGCGTGCGGCACCAGTGAATTCCACAGAGGCTGGGAGGTCTGCAGACAAAAGCTCGGGGGGCCTACTTTCTAAGCAATCGGTGGGAACGACTGTTGAGAAAGGTTTCTGCATCTGCCCAACTCCGCTCACCCACAAGAACTACACACCGAGACCTCTGGCTCAGAACAATGTCTGCGACTACTGGCCAACCGGGGGGCTGCGTGCACACAGCCCTGATGAGGCTTTTGGCTTCGTGCCCGGTGTCCCTTTGTCTCTCTCAGAATGACGCTGTATGTGGTTGCCTGTTTTCTCTCACACGGAAGTGTGTGCGTGTGTGTATGTGTGTGTGTGTGTGCACACGCCTGTGAACAAGTACGCATTTTTTACCCTTCTTTAATCAGAGCGGCAAAGTCGGTCTCCACGAGTTTAGAACATTTGGACAAAATCCCACTAAGGGCATCCTATAAAGGGGAGCGGCTGATGAAGCCTGGAAGGCTTGCTGCAGGGAGGGAATGGGGGTTCCTGCGAGAAGCCTGGGCCCCTGGAAAGCCCAGGCCAGGAGAGGGATCCCGGTGACTCAGGCAGTTCTCCCCAAACAGCCGGCATTCAATGTGGTCGCAGTCAAGATTATCCAAAATGACACAGAGCTAAAACTCTGCATGCAGGGACCAGAGGGCTGCTGGCCGCTCGTCCGGGGCTCTGACACACTGCCAGGCACAGGAAAGGGCGTTGTTGCCACTCCGTGCCGTTCGAGCACAGACGTTCCGGGCAGCCTCTGGATCAAGCTGACACGCATCCCACAGAGCGACCGCGGCGTGAGGCTCCCGGGAAGGGCTGAGTGTGTGCATTAGGTCACCGAGCTCTGTTACCGCTTAACCGGCCTCGGCCTGCGTCGCGGTGACACACATCTGCTGACTGGACGGATCAGTGCACCGTGCTGTCGGCAGACCGGTGGGCCACGCTTGAAAGACTCCTGGCATGCGCCCCTGCCTGCATTTTTCACTCTTGACTGAAAGCATATGCCCCACACAATCAGGACAGTGTTAGCATGTGGGTCTGAAGCAGCTTCCTACACATCTGGCTGAGGCCGGCTGAATCACTTCCCCCGGGAGGGTGGCTTCCAGCTCTGTGACATCTGGAGAGTGGCAGGAAGTGTCTGGATTCATCCCAGAATGATTTTTATCTCCACATGCTTTTCCAATTTCATCAAGGCCTCCGTGCTACATTCCGAATGACATGTCCACATTTGCCACGGACAAGAATGACAGATGGGGAGAAATCATCTTTGACCCTGAAAAGTCGGTCATATTTTATGAGGTAAGGGCTTGGGCACAAAAGGTATCATAGGAAAATGCCCAGAGATGGCTTGAAATATATAAGTTATGTATGTTTCAGCTCTTGGAAATAAAAGCACCCTTCCCAAACTACTAGTTTATCAAAGCAGTGAAAACTGCATTTACATTTTTAACTCTTTTCTTACTAAGGCATAACTTACATAGAGTAAAAGGCACAAATCTTACATGTACAGCTTGATGACTTCAATTTGTACACACGCACACACCCACAGAGCCACCGCCCAGATAAAGGTTTAGAACATTCCCAATGCTCCAGAAGGCTCCCTTGTCCCCCTCCCTGTCGACAGCCCACCCACGAAGATCCCCACTATTCTGGCTCCTACCACCGCAGAGTGGTGAAAAGGCATTTTTATTTTGGGCTGTTAACCGATCAACAAATATCTCACCATACACAAACGACAGAAATTCTATAAATCGCCATGAACTTGCATAGAGGACCCGAGGTCAAGGTTCAGTCGAAGTGATTTTTTAACACCCATATGTTACACCATGTGGGGTCTTCCTACACATGGTATTTCGTGATTAAAGAAGAACATATTTCCAGAGGAAAACTCTGGGTCTTTAGCCGTGGGGAGAATTCTGGATTTGTTCTCGTTTCTGAAGCCTATCGGTCTCTTGCGGCCAAGTTCACACATTTGTGAATGTACAGCCACCTGCCTTCAGGCCCTCCCTTCTCTGAAGGACACCCAGGTCCAGGCCGAGAGCCCAGCTCGCATCCTCACTCTGCCTCTTCCTGGGTCTTACACCCATCCAGGAATGAGGCCCTCGTTGCAGCTTGCTCCTCTCCAGAGAAAACGCTTAGTCAGACCCAAAGCTAGTCGCTGCAGGCCCCACACTGTCCTCAGGAAATACCAAGAGAAAAGGCCGCAGGAGAGAGGATTAAACACTCCTGAGCATTCCCAGGGCCCGTATCTAAGTCCTGCAGCTGTTGCCACTGGACTGAGTGGACGTGCATGGCCACTTTGCCCACCCAGTTCCCTTCTCTCGCCAACAGCTCCTGCTGCAAGTGCCAACCCTAGGCAAACCGGCCTCATTAACACGGGCACATCTTTTCTGCAGGGTTAGACTCCTGCCTCTCTACTTTTATATTCAGGTTTGAAGGCAACCACCGAGAAGGATTTTCAGTTACATTTAGAGGTGCGGGAATGGGGCGCTAGCCCCAGGAAAGGGGCTAGAGAATACGCTTGGAGAATTCGTCCAGAACCAGGCTGCTCCTGCCCTGGTATGACATCCCCTGTGAGACCCGAATAGGATACAGTGGCTCTGCCCCAGGTGCCCATCTGGCCATAAGGGCTAAGGGGAGAGCTGTTTTGCTCAGCGTGCGAGTAGGGACACCCACTGGAAATGTGGCTTCTAGCAGGGTAGGTTTTGGAATAAGTTCTTCGCTGGCCTTCAGCTTCCTTAACTGTAAAACGAGGGGCTGAACTCCCTCACGCTCCCCCAGGGGCACTGGCTGTCTGGCCATGCTGAGGACAGGGAGGTTTTCCAGCTGCCTTAGAGAAAACGTTCCTTCCACTCCAGCTCACGGGGAAGGGCGTGCCTGACGGGTCGCCACTCCTGCACTCACAGGAGGACCTGGATGAGGCGTGATTCTGCAGGTGGCTTTGAAAACCCCCAGGTAAAGAGAGAGGACGTGTTCTCCATATGCGAAGAGAGTGGACGTTTCCTTCTTGGTGGCCAAGTTCACTGTCCACGCATGCCAACCGCCGGCAGAAAACTTTGTACAAATAAGTGTCTGAGAGCTGGTCTTTCGCAGGACCAGGACACAGCCATACACAGCTTCCAGAATAATTCATCATATGTGTCTGTCTCACTGTAATTCAAATGCTCTCCCACATTTTCACGTTCCCTTGTGCACCACTGAGGCCCTCAGCCATGTGTGGAAGGAAAAAGTCTCTTATGTGCTATTGGAATCTCTTCTGTCATTGTCTTGGATATAATCACCCACATGTCCCTTCTTGGGTCCTGTGTCATGCCATATTCAACACGGATTGGATGGGAAGGTCCCCCTCCTTGTTGTTCATTGTTTTCATGTCAACGGCAATGGACTCCATCTCTTCTCCACAGTGCTTCAGAGTTTACACTGCAAGCACGTGTTCGTCAACACAATTCATATAGCTCTGGGTAGACCTGTTGTCACTGGCCACTGCAGACGCATGCACATGCATGAGCTCTGGCACACACCATGCAACATGCCCCCTGCATGGCTCTGTCAGTGCTACATCTTCGTACCATGCACTTCTTGCCCACAAAAATCTTTCTCCATTCAGCTGTCTGCATGAGGGAGCTTTTACGGTATCTAGGGTGTGTGTGTGTGTGTGTGGGGTGGGGGGAATGATTTCCAGGCCGTGTGTGTGTGTGTGTGTGTGTGTGTGTGTAACGATTTCCAGGCTGAGAACAACTTGAGAATGTCTCCCCCACCGTGCCGATATCATCAGCTCTACCAAGCTTCCTGTGGCAAGCTTTCCCCTTTAGGAATTTGCCGCTTAACCATTTCGAAACCGCTCCACGTGGGCTGCAGGGCCATTTAAGATCACAGGGATTGGGTTGTTCTTGGGCCATCCCTCATTTCACGTGCATCCTCAGTGGGGTGTGGGACAGTGACTTACACATACAATAGATGTTCAGCAGATGAATGAATGAGCTTGGCATCTTTCAACTTAAATCAAGTCTCCATTTCAGACATACTAATCTTTAACAAAATAAGCTTTGGTTCAAAAGAAAGCTACATCGGAGTGAAGTTTATTAGAAAAAAAAAATTGCCACCCACGCGTTTTAACAATGGGGATGTTGGGGGTTGGGGGGCTGTGATGAAGACTTATTTTCACCCTCTCTGAGGTTCTTCAAAGCATCTTTAATGGAGGGAGGGAGGCGTTAGCTATAAATAATGCTAGCTTCCGTGGCTTTTCCCCTCTCATTTTTCTCCTTCTGAAATGTCTTTTTTCCTACCCCGCCCCCAATTTTGAGTATTTAATTATGTCTTATTACCATCACCCACCCCAGCATTCGCAATTCAGCAGGTCTGGGTAAGACCTGGAAACTGGCACTTCTTATGAGTACACTTTAAGAACCAGTGAGGTATACTATTCCTTACTAGAAAATGTGTTATAAAATTATAATAATTGATGAGTATAATAATCCGTACAATAAAAACTATAAAAAGGAACACAGATTGATTCATCCTACAACACTGACGAACCTCGAAAACATGACGCTCAGTGAAAGAGGCCAGACACAAAAGGCCATATATAGCGTATGATTTCATTAATATGAAATATCCAGAGTAGGCAGAGCCATAGAGACAGAAAGCAGATCAGTGGTTTTCAAGGGCTGGGATAAGGGGGACTGAGGAACAATGCTAATGGGTATGGGTTTTGGGGGAGTTATGATGAAAACGTTTAGGAATTATCCAGTGGTGAAAGCAGTACAACCTTGTGGATATACTAAAAACCACTGAGTTCTACATTTTAAGATGGTAAATTCTCGGGTATATGAGTTAGATACCAATTGTAAAATGCAAACATAAAGATTGTCAAAAGGAAACACGAGTGACTCTATATATTCTTGGGATAACTGAAGATCCAAACTAAAAAATATATATATATAGATTTGACTTATGTGTTAAAAAATTTTTTTTTAATCAAAAGGAAATAATAAACAGCAGAACATGATTTGCAACAAATATAGCAAGGTCAATCACCTTACTCTTTCAAGACTTCACAAGTTACTGGAAAAAAAAAAAAAAAAGCCTAACACCGCTATAGAAAAATGGACTTAAAGGCACGAGCAGGTAGTTCTTAAAAACTGAAATTCACATGGCTGGTAAACATATTCAACATAGTCAATCTAACTAGCTACGGAAAAAATAAGTTAAACTAAGATACATTTTTGCCTAATCAATTGGTAAAGAATTTTAAAATGATCTTTTATAGGTGAGAATCCAGACTTCTAGGCGTGGGATACAATGTGCATCATACATATGAAACCTTTAAAATGTAGTGTAGCCTTTGACTCTGTCATGTCATTTACATGAACTTATACTAAAGAAATAATAAAGAGTGTGTCCAAACAACTATCCTCCAGGGAGCCGATCGGCGACTCTGTCTAAGGTTTCAGAAATCAGAACGGAGTTGTGTGTGAAACAACAAGGGTTGTGTTGGAAGGTGGTCCATCTACTAAACGAAATGCCATTCAGCCGTTAGATGTGATGTCACAGAACTTATTGCCATGGAAAGATGCTCAGCTGGACCGTCAAGTGCAAGATACAGGTTACAAAAGAGCATCTACGGCATGAGCCAACTTTTGTTTTAAAAGTCGTGTATGTGACGTGACAGGTCCAGAAAGCTGTGAACCTGGGGGTTACGGAGGGTGACTCTGGGTGAGGAGGGTAGGATGGGTGGGGTTTTCTTCCTTTAAGTTGTTCCTTCTGCAAGTACTATGTAGTCCTTTTGTAATAAGGAAACAATTACTTTTCACTTGTTAAAAGATTGTAATGTAAAATTGAGGGGAAACACCGTCTTCTGAGATGACGCCCTGATGTGCAGGAAACGGAAAGCAAGAGCAGTGTTGTAAAATGCAGAATGAAACGGAGGGTGG
>NW_006430726.1:4767534-4787143 GCF_000325575.1 Pteropus alecto | reverse complement strand
TTCTGCTGTGTTCCTACCGCGACAGCACTGGATTCTGCTGACCGAGCGTGCTCTGCTCCTAAGGAAACTTGGCAACTGCAAGGGAAAGATGCTTCTTGAGGAGTATCGTGCGTTCTTGGAGACATGTTTATTTCCATACGCAGAGAATTCAGACAGCCCAAATCACTGAGCAAAGGACCAGGTAACAATATCAGACCTGGGCAGCTTATTGCGGTCGTCCTCGCTAACAGCAATAGCTAACGTTTAGTCAGCACACTGCTTGCTGTGCTCCATTCCTAGTGTTTTCCATGTACTAACTCACTTAATCCTCACCACAGCCCTGTCTACTAGATACTGCTGTTATCCTCTACCTTAGGATGAGAAACTGAGGCACAGAGAGGGTAAGGAACTTGCCCAGGTCTAAGCATTCTGGCTGTAAAGTCTTGTTACACTTTTCGGGGTCTCTTTAATGACAACTCCATACTTCTGGTCCAAACAAACATCTTGCCACGGTCATTTGGGAAAGCTTCTTTCTGCTTCACTGGGCTGTGATCATTCTTCCCAAGATGGTCACAGCGGCCTTAGCGAACTGTCCTCATCATCTTACATCTACATCTCCTGCTCCCCGAGATGTGAGCTCCTTGGATCCACTGGGTCTCCTTTCCTGTCCCCCAATCCCACTGCCTCGTGGGTTCACGTCGGGAGAGCAAGCTAGGAGTGGGCAACCACTGGGCTTTTGTGCGTGATGGATCCTTATCGCACTGTGTCCTCAGGGGACTCGGAGTTTGCAGATCAATCTCCCAGTTTCTCCTAATAGCTGCTACATGCTAGGCATATTGCAAAATCCCAAGACACAGGTGATGGTTGTGAATTTTCAGTTTTTCTGAATTTTCAGGAAGTTATTTTATTCCGGGACAAATAGGGTGGGGAGCATGGGAGGAGTCCACCGAGGGTGCACAAAATAAGGGGCTGCACTGTCTGTAGAGAATTTTAAAGCAACACAACTAACTAAACGTCTATCTGTTTTTAGGTTGTCTCCATGTACCAACAATTCTAAACAGTGTCAGTGACGGAAGACCCCCAACCTGGAACACTGGACCATACCCTGAGCCCCTCCCGCATGTCCCCGCCCCACACACAGACTCTGGTACACCACCGCTTCTACTCCTAGTTTTTCTTACATTCTACCATTTTATTTGTGAGTCTGATCATCAACCCCCAATACCCTCCCTCTTCGCTGGGTTTCTTGGTACCCCAAGTGATGGGAGAGGAGCAGAGGCTCTATTGGGGAAGGAGAGGAATAACCTTTGAAAACTGTGTCTGCCCTCTCCTCTCCCTGCGAAGGTGTCTGGAAAAGAGCAGCTGGGAAACCAGGCATGGGGCCCAACTCCGGCTTTTCCCCGAGGGCAGACCTTGTCCCCAACTTGGAGTCAGGCTCATGATGGGAAAGGGAGTGCCTATGAGACCCAGCCCTGATGTCCCAGCTTCTCTAAGACTTCCCTGTGCCCCAAGGCAGAGTTAGTCACTTCCTTCTAGAGCTCTCAGAGCACTTCTACACCCCTTTGTGAAAGGCTGGGCACACTGGAGCATCTTAGATCACCCCTCTCTTCAGGGGGCTCCCCGAGGGCAGGAACTTACGCATTCGACTTTTTCCCCCCGATTCTGACATAGCGACTGACACACAGCAGAGCTCAAAAATGTCAAGAAGAACCGAAAATGGAATCACACACTGTCTTAATCTTTCCCCATGAAACGTGTCTACTATCGGTCCATGATACATATGGTCTAGGCATCATTGATTGATTCATTCATTTATTCTACATGTTTGTTTATTCTCCACATGTTTGTTAATGCCATTATCATTATGACAAAGTGTTGTTCGTTTTTCTTTATTCTCATTGATCTGAGTAATTTCGTTTGTGAAAGATTAAACTGCAAAGCCGATGGAGGAATAGCAATTCAATACAAAACAGATAAGTTTCTGGAAAGAAATACGGACACCGCAGGTGGAAAACTGCTATTAATTCACTCTGTGGTGATTACAGAGACCTGCAGAAGGAACGGACGAGGAAATGGAGTTTGGGTCATCCTCCGCTAGGGGCAAAGTCTCACGAAAACCGCTGTGCCCTGGCCATCCCACCCAAGGCTGTCCCTGCGATAAGCGCTGTGTAGTGGCCTCAGCACAATTATTACTAATAACGGGTGGGGATGAGCTGGGAGGAAGATGTGACAGGACTCGTTCAGCCTTGTCCAGGTCACACCCAGTTTAGTCAACGACTTCTGAACCCAAAGAATGTCAGAGAAACACAGTGCAGGTTGTACCTGGGGCTTAAAAGTAAAAGTGTCAGCCTGCTCCTGCAGTGACACACAGTCCAATCTTCTACCAGGAAAGAAACGCCTCTCACTGCAAGGGCAGTCTTGAAAGGGAGATCTGTCCTGGAGAACATGCAGCTGTGTTACTGAAAAAAAAAACGAGAGGCTGATCTGATCTTCTTCCTTCCCTTTAAACAGAAGAACTGGTATCATAGCTTCAGTAAGACTCATGTCAGCAACCATCACTGTGAAAACCTTCCTTCCAGGATGAAATTCAACCTCCATAGCCATGTGCTGCGTGGCATTTTAAAATATATTTTCTCGGCACCTGAGATGTAAAAGCATGTAAAATAAATAAAAGCCAATTAACAAGAGCATCTGGGGAGAGGCTGCTGGGGGTGGGGGAGCGACTGGAATGCAGGGGAACTCCTTGGGAAGCGCGCAGCTGACAGCGTCAGCGGCACTTCCTGAGGCCTGGCATTGACCGGTCTGAGAACCTTCCGTGGCCTCTCAAGCAATATTAGCACAGGCAGTGTTTGCAAGCCAATGTCCCACGGGCCAAGCCCAGCTTACAGCTGTGTTTCGTTTGGCTTGAACAGTGTATACGTTTTTTAAAAGTTGGAAATCTATAAATAGGACATATGCTTTCCCGTTTACCACAGTGTTCACTACCCCCACTTGTCCACCGGTTTGTCCTTATGACCTGCCAGGCCTCTGTGGGCATCTAGGTCTGTGAACCCTCTATCCTAGTCTCTGGTTTCAAACTTGGCTGCCCAATGGAATGGTAAAAAGGAGCTTTCGAAAATATGTCTGTGCCCTCCCCGCCCCACTGCTGCCGAGATTCTGATTTAATTATCCTGGGGTGCAGCCTGAGCAGCAGTTTTTAAAGCTCCCCAGATGATTCTAACGTGCAGCAGAACCGGAGAACCCCTGCCCTTGAGAAAGCTCTGACCCCAGGGCATTTTCTACCAGACTGCTTCCCTCTCACCCTGGGCCACCTGGTCAGGTGAAGCATCACCTCGCTCAGACTCTTGCATCTGACCTTCTCTGAAGAGGCTCTAAGCCAAACTCCCCAAAGGATCCCTGATGCCTTGGGAGAGAAGACTCCCTTTGAAATAATGAGTTAGGGTCATTTTTCTAGAGCTTTTAGTAGTTGATGATTTAGCCACAGGCACATTCAGAATCAATCGACTTTCTCATTTGATTCCTCATACTAGATGTATAACGACATCATGAAGAGAGTATTACTCTCCCACTTTACAGGTAGGAAAATGGTGATACCCAGCTCTAGGTAAAAGCCCCGTTTTGTAACTCAGGCTACGGTTGAATTTATTTCAGTGGCCATTCAGCGCCTGTTATGCAGTTTGGGGAGGGCTCTCTTTCAAAATAGCCCAGACGACTGTGTACAGCCAGAATCTGCTCTGATTAGTCAGTGCCTGTGCCACCCTGGTAGGTAAACATTTGAGTTTAGAGACAATGGATTCGCACTAGGCACCAGTCACTGGGTCATATCACCCCTGTTGCTAGAGCCACGACAAAAGTTATTAAGATGTGGTCCCAGTGCTTGAAGGCTCAAGCCCGGAGGGGGAAAGAGATGCTGAAATACTGGCAGTGGGATATGCTGCACAACCGAAGGGGGTGTACACCGAGTGAGAGCAATCAGAGGAAAGCATCTATTTCAACCTGGAAACACCAAGAAAGGCTCCATAGAGCAAGAGATGTTTAGACCTGCATTCTGAAGGATGAGTAGGCAGACAAGGGTGGACAGCTGGAGGAACTTGCTGAGCAAAGGCTTGGGGATATAGTACTGCGCAGCATGTTCAGAAAACTTGGCTTCAAGTCAGGAAAAGAACTGCAGGTTCCCTTGACAGTTAGTTTATCCTGCTTATCTGTAAACCCGATGGTCCTGAATGGTCTCGATGATTTTTTCAGTATTTGGCCCATTGAGGTGAGTTGCAGATGAGTTTCCCAGGTGCAACGACAGAGCTCACCGTGGTAATGACATCCCTAGTCTGTTACCTTGCATCTTCCCCTTTTCAAATAGCATTCCAGAAATCTGAAAGTGACCCTTATGCAGCAGATACAGCCACGGGAACAGTGGTATTGCTAATTGCCTGACAGTGGCTAATTCCAGTGGCAGAATTATTTTAAAAATCACAAGAAAAGATAGAAATCACAGAAAAAGAGCACATGAAGTAAACACTAATACTTTGGCGATTTGGTTAAAATCATCTTGGTTATAACCCAAGTCATCTCACTAATTAATAAAGACACTTCAGTGTTTGTAATTTCTCTTAGCCATGTCTTTTAAAATCCACACTGTGGCCCTTACTCTGGACATCCTTTTTAATGCTGTTGAATTCAGAAATTATGGATTTTTTAGTATTCAAACTTAGCGAGTTATCTAAAAGCTTTTACTCGACCTAATTATGGTTCTGCCCTCCAAATGGATGCATCATCGGAAGTAGCATTATTGTTCGAGATCAGCCCAAATACCCAAGTGGGTCTGCACTCCCCTCTTCACCGTTGTAGCCTGCAGCTAGTACGTGACTTTGAGACTCTTCAGTATTTTCAACCTGGAAGATGTGTACGAGATTAATTACAAACGGAGAGGCCTCAAGTAGTTCACCCCTCCATTACCAGTAATGAACCTTCTTTCATACTATGAAGAGACTTCTAATTGGGCTTATTTCTCGCAGTAGATATAATAAGTATCCCTCAGAAGTTCACTTTGCCAACTCATTTTGTGAAGTAAATCTGATAATTACATGCAAACTGGAGGGTCCCTTGAGAATAAGCAAATTTCGTGACATTAGATGGTTGGGGGTAGCCACAATGAAAATTCACTACATCACAACGTATACTTGGTTCATTAATCTGTAAATAGAACCTGGCCTTAATTATTCATGATAATAGCCCTTAATATACTAGTTCGCCGCAGCATACTTTGTATCAGTAATGGAGCTCTCCACCCTTTAAGAACTTATTATAATTCTCTGCTATTACATCTTCACTGAGAGGTGGGGTAAGGGCCTGACCAGGTTTTCATGGGAATGTCATGTTCGCAGCCTAATAATCAGGCTTTACTCTTCTGAAGACACTTTCATCCTAAGGATCTCAAAGCGCTTTACGAGCCTTCATTAGTGCCAGGAATACCCCGAAGGCGCTGGGGTTTTACTATCTTTGTTTTATAGGTGAAGAAACAAGACACGGGCTGGTGAAGTGACTTGCCCAAGGTCACAGGACAAATCAGCGGGACATCTGGGAGGGCGCAGGCAGGTTCGGGCAGTGACTGTTTTCCTTCAGCCTTACAAGAAATCATTTGTATGTCTTTGAGCTAGAGGGCATGGCCATGACTTATCTGAATATTTAGGTGGCCCCCATCCACTGTGGCACATGCAAGGCACACAACAGCCCCTCGGCGCCTGCTGAAGGAAGGAATAAACTTCTGATCCTGTAATTCCTTATCAGTACTCGACCTCTTTTATTCACAATTTTTCTCCCACTTTGTAGAGCTCATGGAAGAGTCTTGTGAAGTATGCTAATGTGCTGCTGCTGTCACTTCATGTTTGCGCTGTCTAAAAAAGAACTGAGTGTTTGCGGGGGGCTTCTATGAAGAGAGATTTCCATCTCCCATATCATAGGATTTTGATAAAGGATCTTTGCTTGGGTTAGATTCAGCCGTGGTGTTCGAGAGTTCTAGATAATTAAGCGGCACTTTCTCCTTATAAATCTAGCTATTCTTTCTAAACCTTCAAGCTTCAAGAACACTGAGAAAGAGCTTTTAAAAATTATTTTTTTTTATTGCTAGTGACATCTATAACATGGGTCCTACTTTGAGGGTGGGCAGGGGGAATCTCTTTTGTTTGTTTTGCTTTAAATGTGTGTATTTGATCCCAGCTCAGATTTACATTTAAAACATTTTAAGTGTATGCACTCCCAGTCGTGTGGAATGCCAGGAAACGAGTTCATTCTGCAAGGAATGAGCTTTTCAGCTCTGTCCTTTGTGACAGATTCCAGAGCGTCTCTACCTTAAGGCAGGCGGGTCACCAGGCCGCTTCTGTGACCCCCCCTAACCTGTACCAGGCTGCCGGCAAGCACTCCTGTCAGCTCTGTTTACTCTGGCAAGACTGATGGCATCCAGGTGGATTTCCCAACCCCTGCGCCTCCTCGCTCTCCGCCCCCACTTTTCTCCAGCCCATGACTGTGGTTGCATTTGCCAACTGAATAGTTAGGCAGTGAGCTGCTGTGCAAAACTCCAGTCTGCACAAGCGGCTTTGTTCCTGAGTGAAGCCACTCGCTTTGCTTCTAGGAGTGCAGGGCCACCACCTGATTCCTCTACCCTCCCCCTCCCCACCACTGCCCAATTGTCCTCTGGCCTTCAGGAAAATGCGCCTTTGTGCTTGTTACTGCCCCTGCATCCCCGGATGAAGTCACTGGCCTGGGAGGGCTGCGCTGTTAGGCAGATAATCCTGTTAAGCATCTGGAGGGCCTGGTCAGGAGATGTCCGGCTCAAGAATGTCAGGAGTAGATGGAATGGTGCTGGTCGCGGGCTCCCAGCTTGGTGCTGAGGGAAAACAGGCTGCTGCCCTGGTGGACATCAGCCTCGGGTCTACCAGCTCCCACCGGCTGGCGACAAGCTACTGACCACAGTGGACTAATTATGAGTGAACGACTGCGCACCGGCGAGAGTTCACGTTAGCCCTTGGATGTGGCATTAAGCACTAAGCACTAGGGAGTCGACAGGAGTAAGACTTTTTTCCTGGGTAACATGTGTGCGGGTGGGGGAAGCAAGGGCTGAAGTTAAAGGACAAGAAAGCAAACACCAAACACGGCGCAGAATCCAGAAAGGGAACGATTCCTGAGGCCGGGAAGGAAGTGAAGTGGTCCTCCCTTCCTCCCTTTCCTTCCCTCCTTCCAGGACCAGGACATGGGGGAGAAAAGGGAGGGTGTTCCTGACAGGAGAAACGACACAAGCAAAGGTGCCGAGGCAGGGACTAATCAGCCGAGGTCAGGAAACGTCGACAGAGAGACATGCCTGGTGTCAGGGTTCACAGGAGGAGTAACAGAAGAGTAAGGCTGGGGAGCCAGGTGGGGCAGGTGAGGAGAGCCTCGAGTGCGAGGCAGAGGGCTTACTGAGCAGGCAACAGAAAAAAAGTTCTGGAAAGATTAACCAGGAAGGTGGGAGGGTGACATGATCCAGGTGGTGTTCTAGACAAAGCAATCTGGCATCAGTGTGTAGGCGGAAGAGACGGAACACAGGAAGCCAGGTAACTGTAGGAACCCGCACGTGGTTTGATAAGGGCTGGGCGGTTGCTGTCGAACCTATTCACAGCCTAGAGCCCTCTTCAGCCCCTACCCTCCACGCCCATTCATGGTTAACTTCATTCATCCCTTCGATCTTGGTTTAAATGGCACGTCCTCCGGGGAGACCTCCCTGACTGACCCCAGATTAGGTGGCGTCCCATTACCGTATGTTCCCATAGAAGCCTCGTCGTAATTAAATGTTTTGCCATAATTACCTCATTGTAGTTTTCGTGAAGGGGGGTAAAAATAATATAAAATTTCGCATCTTAACCATTTCTAAGTATACAATTCAGTAGTGTTCGGTATGTTCACATTTTTGTGCGACCACCACCACCATCCATCTTCAGAATTCTTTCACCTTGCAGAACTGGAACTCTGTACTCATTGAACAATACTCTCCACTTCCTTCATCCTCATCCCCTGGCAACCACCATTCTATCTTCTTTATAAATCTGACCACCCTTAGGTACCTCATATAATAATTGGAATCATATAGTATTTGTTTTTGGTGACTGGCTATTTTACTTAGCATACTGTCCTCAGGGGTCATCCATGTGGTAGCAGGTGACAGGATTTCCATCTTGTTGTAGGTGAAATAATATTCCATTTTTATGTATGTAAATATATATGTAATATCCCATTTTGTTTATGCATTCATCTGTCAATGACCACGTGTAGACTTTTAAAAAAACCAATAAAATGAAATAAAATAAAATGGACTCTGATAGAATAGAACAGAATAAAATATCAGAGTGCATTCTTGTAATAGGGGTAAGTATTGCAAGGGAGAGTCACCTGTCAGAACTCCAAAATAGTAAGACTAGCAAGATAGGAAATGAGATTTATAATATGTCCTCAGAATTTATGAACATGAAACAAATTCTTTCTCTATCTTGCATGAACTAATGCTGAGTATTAAAGACTTTATATATCTGACTATTTGCACTTTAAACCACCAAAATGAGTGAATGAAGAGTGACAAAGTGCTGTTTCTCCTGGCCACGTTTTCCTAGGCATTCTCAATTCTGTGGCGGTATCTGTCTCAGAATATGCACAGGCTGGCTCTCTAGGATCAGCCATCTTGGCTGCATGATCCTGGAGGCTCTCACAAAACCAGAATACAATTCTCCATGACTCAGCTTCGCTGGCCACTGGAGTCTGGATTTACCTCCTAATGTGAGCCCTTCCTCTCTCAATACCCTTCAGTTCTGGGCTCCTAGCACCTCAGGTTAAATCCTAGACAGGAGTCCTTCCTTTAGAGCAAGACAATGGATATAAGACAGCTCTCTGAAAAGTTCTTACCTTGCAGCTACAGGTACATAAGTGTGAGGGAGGACACATACGTACATGTATGCGCGCGCGCACGCACACACACACACACACATATTAGGGCCGAGGAAGCAAAGAGGAGAGGTTGTAATTATACCTCGGTGACTATGGGATGTAATGCAGGGGTTATGAGTGGCCATCACCTCAGATCCTTCCCTTAGTCATCAGCAGGGACTTCATCTCCCTTCTCCCCATGTTATCACTTTGTTCTGGCTATTACACAGATGCTTGCATAACCTAAGTACGCACTGAGGTCTGGAGCCTCCCTGGATGCAGAGAGGGCCTCTGCTGACCTATGTCTAGTATACTCGATTGCCCCCAGGCCCCGGTACTGCACTGAGCTGAAGCAAAGTCATCAATAAACATCTCTGCCTGAGAGAATCAACCAAATCTGTATAAACAAAAACTGTGAGCTGGAAATAACTTACACTGGTAGTTGTTTAATATAATAGCCACATCCCTGGACATATATCCACAGTTCAAAAATTCATAAGGCATTTACATTTAGAAAGAAGCTGTGGTTGGGAGGATAATGTGTAATATGATTATGCTAATTTTCAATACAGGCAATAAAACAAAATCAAATTTAAAGAACCATATCTAACATTTGCTTATTATAAGTGAACTTTAAAACTGTTCTTGGAAATCAGAACATGTTATTAAGATGTAGAGATACCAAAGATATGAAATTGATACTGAACTTCCAATATAAATTACAGTTGACCCTTGAACAAAACAGGTTTGAACTGCACGGGTCCACTCATATGCAGATGGTTTTCAATAAATACCTGTAACTGTCTTCAATCTGGCTGGGAGGCCACGGATGCAGAGGGCCGACTGTTTGCATCGATCTACACCATCTTATAAAGGGGACTTGAGCATCTGTGCATTTGGGTATCCGCAGGGAGTCCTGGAGCTAATCCCCCACAGGTACCGAAGAACAACTAAGTTTTGGGGGAGTCAAAAGTTATATGCGGATTTTTGACTGCACAGGGGTCAGCACCTCGTACTCATACACTGTCCAGGGTCAAACATAAGCATTTGGAAGCAGGACTTAGTCAAAACTGAGTTCAGTGCCCTCTCGAACTCTAATCACGTGGCAATGATAAAATGTAAAAACAGAACACTAAAAATATACGGCTGTGCTCAAAAAGAAAATAAGCACCTCCACGGACCATAATTTATCAGAAATACAAGCTTATAAGTGGTAAGCAGAGTTGATGGGTTCAAAAGTACCACAATGGGGAAGCAAAGCCAGCATCACTGCGGAACAGCACGGTTCCACACTGAGCCATGAGATGGCTGTTCTCAGGTCTTGGGTACAAGGTGGAGCTTCTCCCACTCCCATAGGTATGAAGTTTTTTTAAAAGCCATTGGTCCAGGTGACAGTCTTAACATATTTTTTTCCAGGCTTCTTTAATGAGTAAGGGAGTCCCACCTTAACCTAAGTTTTATACAGTGATCCTAGATCTGGTCCTCACTCTTAACATTAAGTTTTAAATCAACAACGAGTAGATATATTTATTCCAGTAGAAAAGACAATAATAGAGCTGTCTGAAAATGAATTTTAAATAACAATTTTAGGATCTTCAGAGACAAATGAATGAACAACATCCATCAGAACAAGTTATGAAATAAGAACAGGAGAATATGAAAAAAGGACTTATAATAAAACTTAGAATTGAAAAATGTATTCGTTAATGTAAAAAGGATTCCTCTATATGGAACACAAAAAGAAAAGTAGCAAATTGAGAGATAGTGCCAGGAATATACCCAGAACTGAGCGTAGAAAGATAAAGATAAATAGAAAGAGCAATTCAGAAACCCAAATAATGACTAGAGAGGTTCCAGCAATATCTAATCACAGTTTGGTGTAAGAGGATAGAAAAAATGATGGAGGGCAATAGTGGAAATGTTGCCTGAGAACTTTTCTTCATACTTAAAGAATATACCAAATATCGAGCAGTATAACTGAAACTAAATTATTCCTAGACACATATCACCATTAAACTGCAGAAAAACCAAGGCCAAAAAGAAATTAAAGCTAGGTAAGAGGCAAGGCAGATTCCTGTTACAGAATGATGATTACATCGACAGTGGACCACTCATCAAGAATATCAGAAGCCAACAGTATCCTAATGGACTAACATCATCGATGTGCTAAAGGAAAAAAAAAATCAGTTCAGAATTCCTCGCATGGCTAAACTATCATTCATGAGTGAGAGCAAAATAAAGTCTTTTTCAGATTTACAAACTCCAAGGGTATTTTCCATTCACAGATCCTCACTGAAAAGACTACCAAAGGATTTACTTCGGCAAGAAGAAAAGCGAACTCAAAGGGATGAAATGGGTGCAAAAACAGAATGCCCAAATGGGGAAAAGTATATTGGTAGATTAACCGGGGAGCATAAACTTGGGCCAGAGGTTACCTAAAGATGCATAAGACAAAGAGGAAACATGGAAACGTGGGCAAAACAAAGACTTAAGTCACCAGTATTAATGAGGAAGAATTTGATCTGCCCTAGATTCTCTTTGTTTGGCCATTCAGCAGAGGAGAGATGAGTGACCTGCATCCATTGATTGTTTTATACTCGTCTTATTCCAAGGAAGATTTGGGTCAGCTAACTTGCAGCTATTCCTGGTCTATTCTTCATTTTCAGATCCAAGAACTTCCTAAGGGAATCGTTGGCTTTTGATTGAACCTTTGGCACTAGTCCCAGGGAGAGCTCTCCATGTTCAAATGAATCATGGGATGTGGGTTTTTAAGCAATCTAGTCCCTCAAGTCTCCCAGACAAACACAGCAAAGACTTTCAGAATAACTCAAACTCAAAGGATAAAGGAACATGGGACCTATGAAAAAATTCTGCAGCACTAAAGAATATGGAACATCTTCCTTCTCAAGTAGGTTAACTTAAAGGTAAAGCTGCCTAATATTTCCAATGAGATAAAGGAATTCATCATGTTAATGAATGAACAGGTCAGCATAAAATGAGAATGCAACAAAATTATGCCCATAATAGCTGAAATTGGGTCTTCATTAAAAGCAATAAAAGCAGAATGGAAACTACAAAGAATTTCCTTATCCAAATAGATGACGTCAAGAATGATATACCAAATACAGAATAAGTCAGTATGAAATATTTTAATGAGGCAAAAGTAAACAATAGTATAAAGAACCTGACAGCCAAACTGTGACTAAAACATTCCTGATAGAGAAGGAACAGCCGGTTAAGAATTAATTATCAAATTTCCCAGAATTTGGGAGGAAAAAACCTAACATTGGGAATCAAGAAGACTTATTTTACTCTAGATAAGATCAATAAAAAGGAAACAAAATTAATATATACCCTAGAGTATTGTTCTTAAACCTCAAGAGGAAAATATACTTTTAATGTGATAATCAGTTGAGGAGGGAGGAAAGAATTATATTCAAAGGGGTTAAAATCAAGGTTGCATCATGCACCTCTTCTGAAATAATGTTAAAAGAGAAAGGAGAAACACCTACAGGCCACTAAAATGTAGATGTGCCACACAAGGATTCCATTCCTAGTCGTCGATAGTTCATATATAAGGAAAACAGAAAGATATTTTAAGAGATTCGAAAACATTAATAAGCCCAGTGCTGTCTATGCAGAGATTCTTCAAGGGTATACAAATCATTGTAGTGAGAATGAGTGAAAGAACTATGAATTGGAAAGTTATGATTGAAAAGAAATAGTGATTGTTACCGAAATGAAGTTATGCAGATAGGTGTAAAAATCTACATTAGGTTTTTACCAGTGACGAGGAAAGAGCGTTATTGATGTCTGAATAATGGATACAGATATTGCAAAAAAGGAAAGACATTTTGAAAAGATAAAAAGAGGACGTTTTATATTGTGGCAGGCGGCTTCTAAGAGGGCTCCTATAGATGTCTTCCTTCTAGGGTTCAGGACTTTGTGGATTCTTCTACCCTGCCACATGAGCTGTACCTAGGGATACTCTTCTAACGAAGTACAGCAGAAATGACGAGACATCACCTCCCAGATTAGGTTACAGAAAGATTCTGGCTTCCCTCTTGCTCACCATCTCTTGTTCGATCCTGCTTTCTCCCTTGCTTGCTCTGAGGGAAGTACTGCCACGTTGTGAGCTGTCCTATGGACAGACCCAGGTGTCAAGAAATTGATAACTCTGGCAAACGGCCAGCCAGGATCTGACATCCGCCAGCAGCCTCATGAGTGAGCTTGGAAGTGGGTCTTTTCAGGCCTGCCAACGGCCACATGGGTGAGCGTGGAAGCAAATTCTCCCCTAGTTAAGCCTTGAGATGATTGCGGCCCCAGCCAACACCTTGACTGCAGTCTTATTAGAGACCCTGAGCCAGAGGACTCAGCTAAGCCACATCCTGTAAGATGGTAAATGTTTGTTGTTTAAAGCCACTACATTTTAGGATAATTCGCTACATGGCAATATATAACTAATATATCTATTGTCTTATCATATTTTAGATTTCAGAAGAATGGGATAAAGAAGAGAAGAAGGAAGCTCAGAAGGGCATATTTATTTTTTCCATGAAAGTGAGTCAAAAAATACCAATTTTGATTAAGTGCAGAACAACAAATTTATAAAATGTTTTAAGACATCATAACTAGGATCAACAAAATGGTGACTGGCTTCCAAACAGCCACAAGTCAAAGAACATATTTCATATGTCAGCATGAAAATAGAAAAGAAACACTGAGAAAGACGGTAATGAAATCTCTCAAGTCAGAGCAAGAGTAGCAATTAGATCAGGCACCATTTTAGAGCACGAGGAATCTCAGGTTGGTTTAAAAAGAGAAGCCAACAATACCTACTGACTCGGTAAACAGATATCTATTGAGCACCTACTGGGATACCTGGTGAACAATGTTGATGTTTGAATACAAACAAGCAAATATAATGCAGGATAGTAAGTGCAATGACGAGGGAAGTGCAGGACACAAGAAAAGTTGATTGGTGTAAATTAGTATTTTTACCTCTTTTTTTTGTTTTGTTTTGGGCTATCCACATAACAAGATTCCCAAACCCTAAAACACACACGCACACAGGACTGACTGCAGTGAAAACGTTTAATTCACTGTCATCATGTTGTGACAGATTAAATTGAGTATGCACCAAAAAAAGAACTAGAGAATAGGAACAACATAATTTTAGGGTGGAATTATATTATGTTTTACACGCAAAAACACATTATTTTTACATAACGCCCTCTCGATAAATTCCAATGATTAGAAATTCTATTAGCTATAATTCTGATCATAGTGTAATAAAGTGAGATATCATAAAGTTTAAGACAAAAACTCATTAATAAATTGGAAAGCCTTATACAACAACTGGCACAAAGAATATTATAATACAATAAGAGATGATTTAGAAAAATGGTTATGGGAATGTTACATAAGAAAACACGCAAAATGTGGTTAAAGATACACTCGGAGTTGAATTTATGGCATAAAGTAATTTTTTTAAATAGAATTTAGAATTCCACTTAAATTTCTAGAACTAGAACACAAAAGAAATCCTACATGGCGATATATAACTAATAAGAGTAAGGAAATGATAAAGGCAAATGATAAAGGAAAATAAGAGTAAGGAAATGATAAAGGCAAAAAGCTGACTAGTTAAAGGAACAAATAAAATACACAAGATAGTGGCAAATCTAATTAAGAGAAGAAAAGAAAGCAAAATTAGAATTGAGAAAATTGACGTAACAGTAGTTATAATGTACTTTAAAATTATTATATAACTTACACAATTATGTTATTGAATTTAAAAATAGCAATTAGATGGACATTTCTCCCTAAAAAATAAAATAATAGAAGAAACAAAATTTGGAAAGAGTAATAAAAGGCATAGAAAAAAATTATAAAAATAAAACCTCTACCCCTACCGGGAATTATGAAAAAGTAAATATATAGGTGAATGCTGTCCAACCTTAGAGGAACAGATAATTTTCAAGCTAGAAAAAAAATTTCAAGAGCTTTAGGGAAAATGGGGAGCTACCAATTGATTTTACAAAAAAAACAGGTCCATGGCCTCTAAACATCTTTGACTTATGTACACACATGTACAGGCCAATTTCCCTTATAAATATAGATGTGAAAACCTCAGATGGAATGGGATTCCAAAGGACATTGACTCCAATTCAGTCCTTCCAACGATTCTTTATCGAACACCTATTACTGGCCACGGATGATACACCAGACACTGTACAAACTCTGGGAGATACTAAATTAGGAGATATGATCCTTGTCATCAAGGAGCTCAGAGTCTACGTGGGAGGGGACACGTGGAAGAACCATTAAAACGTGTGAAATGCAAATGAAACTTATTCTCAGAAGACAGCAAAGAATGGGGACATCTGGCCCAGCCTGAAGAAAGAAAACATGGGGCTCTGGGCAATGACTTCTTGGAGGACAGTGTGCTTGAACTAAGTCTAAAGGAAGAGTAGGAATTAGCCAAGAGGGAGGTGTGGGAAGCGGTGTTTCGCCTCAGTGGGTGAGGCCATTCCAGGCAGAGGACATGGGAGCGGAGGCATGGAGGCCAGGATGCTTAGAAAAAACTACTACGCACTTCGACGGTCCACAAACCTAGGAGTATGCATCCTGCTTTTCATATTGCATCCACGGGGTCTAAAGCAAATGTGGCGAATTGTGAAGTATAACAAAAAGTAGGTGGGGGAGGTCAGATCCTGAGAAACACGAAAAGGGCAAGTGGAAGAAGACGAGCCACGAAGGACACGGAACGTAGCCGGTGAGAGAGGAACGAGGAGCACCAGGAGGAGAGATGTCATGGGAATTGTGGTCCACAGGGACTAACAGAAGAGGTAGGTAGTGTGAGCCCATTAGATCAGAAATCGATGAGCTGAGACCACAAGTCTAGACAACTTTGGGAAGCTGGGACAAGAAGAGAAAGTGGAGGTGTGAGATCAAAGGTACATTTTTTTTTTGATTTTAGGGTTGTTTCAGATATCTGCTAGTACATACCAACCCACTCTAAAACTTAGGATTTAGCACGAGGATTATTTCACAGGATTCTATCAATTAACGGAGTTTTTCCGCTGGTCTCTCCATTGGTCACCCTTGAGGCTACATTCAGCTAGTGGGTCATCTGGTTGGGCTGGTTGGGACACTAGGCTTCTCTCTCCACATGAGCTCAGAAGCCCCCTGCTTCCACCCCAAAGTGGTCTCTCATGCTCCGAGTCCTCTTCCACATGGCCATTCTCCTCAAGCAGGACAGTCTGGATTTCCTTATGACATGGTAGCTGAGCTTTAAAAGGCAATAATCCAAGAGAGATATGCTCAGTTGGAAGCTCTGCCAAGCCTCTTCTTGCATCAGAGCTGCTAATGACCTTTTTAGCCTTGACATGGTCAAGCCCAGAGTCCATGTGAGAGGGGACTATACAAGGGTGTGACTCCTAGGAAAATTGGGAGGGGGAATCCACCCATCTAACAGTCCACTATAAGGGTGTTTTTCCCTCTTAATAATGGAATTTAAAATGTCTTTAGGCTCAGCCCAAAAGACGTAGATGAGAGGGAGACTCTGAAAATACGATAAAGAGAGATCATTACTAGAAGGTCCCAGAGGGTGTGCTTGGGAAGGGCAGGGGGAGGAAAACCATCCTCTGAGATTGGAGGGAGAGAGATTAAAAATGGGCGTGCATGTATTTTGGTTAAGTCACTGAGGGAAATAAAAGGGATCAATGTCCATGGAAATGTGGGAGAGTTTCGGAATTTGTGATCACACCCACGCTCCCATCATTTTGCTTCTCCATCGACACTCGGTCTGCATGTTGAAGATGAGGAGGCTGACGATAGTATTGGTCCAGGTTTAGAATTTGGTCATTGGATACTGCAGAAGGATAGGGGTGCCATGGAGTTAAGGGTTACTGGAGAGAGTAATCTGAACAATAGAAATTGGATTCTGACCCCATAGGTAAGGAAGAGAGGCCAGGAGGGGACTGATAGAGGAACAAGAAGAGTCAGGAAACTGAAGGTCCCCAGGTTAAAAATACACTGCGATATGAATAAAGATGTGAGAAACAACTGAGAAGTCGAAGCTCAGGGAGGTCCAAGGATCGCAGGGCTAGATTCTTAGATGGGCGGACCGTATGACACTGAAATCTAGGAGTTAGTGAAGGTCATGGCGGGGTGGAAAGTTCTAAACCAAACCCGTCAGCAGTGAATGAGGAGAGATGACCAGGAGGTGACAGTATTGCTGAGGGGCCGCGCACACACGAGGATAAAGCCTAGGTCTGGCACTCGGTATTAATAATTATTTATGAAATAAACAAATGACTTTAATCTGTCACCCTTGCTTAACAGATGAGAAAACTGAGGCTCTGAAAGCTGAGATGGGATTACGCAGCTAGTGTTCAGCCAACCAAAGCTTCCTGTCTCCTGACAAAACCACATTGAATGTGGATTTCTTTCCCAGCCCTCCCGGAGGCGACCCATGATTTTATTATTTTATTATCTCGAAACGATTTAAATGGCATTTGTCATTGCTTGGGTGCTGGGATGGAATGTCCCGAAGTTAAATGAATAAAAGGATACAAATCTTCCTTGCGGCCTACAGGGGTTTACTCACTTATTGGAAACATATCACATGTATTTTCAAGGCATATTTGTGGAAGCTGGTCTTGTAACCATATCCTCCCCAGTCTGCCAACACTTCATGCTTCTCTCCTCTTCTGGAACTATGGTCTCATCTTCTCTGTTAAGACTCAGAAAATCAGGCACACATACATACACACATACATACACACACACGCACGCACGCACATGCACACGCACACCATAGCTGTCCACCCAGTCACCGTAGATTTTTCCAGACTCTATAGGATTAAAAAAATTAATTAGCCTTCAGCTGAGTAGGTCTGAGGCTGTTAAAGTCTTCCTATTATCCTGAAAGAAAAATGCAAACATCTCCCCCAAAGGCTATCGTCTGTTGTGGAATCCAACTTAAGAAGGAGGGTGGTGACATGCTCCTCTTTCCCACCGGACCACAATTTCAAAGCTTCAAACGTGTGGTAAATCTAACCAAAGATAAAGATTTGCAGGTGTTTTTTGCATAAAAGCAAGAGGGGCAGATGTATCTAAACGTGCTTCTAACCAAATGGGACATCTGCAACCCATTAGGGGTGTCCTGAAGAGAGAAAGTGAGAGGGGCGGCTCCGGCAGAAAGCCTGCTCTGCAGAAACGTGAGTGTGAGGACGTGTGTGGACCCTTCTGACAGCATCTGAGGACACTGAGGTTCGAAGAAAAGGTTGCCTTTCCAGAGGTAAACTCCTGCCTCTGCCAAATAACCCGGCTCCTCTTTTACTTCCCTTCGGTCACGTTATCTTTGAAATGTCAGTGCCTTCTCTTTACTCAAGTACACCTACATGTTTTACTATTTAAGACTTGGCAGCCACCTCGGAGAAAGAGAACATTCTCCTCTTTGAATGTGCGGACCTTGCTTTTCTAACACTCGAGAAGAGCCACCCATGTCCCGACTCTGCTTCTTACGCTCCCACACAACAAAGCGAAATTGTCACCATAGGCATGACTTACAGGTTAGTCACTGGCTATTATGCACCCTGTTTCAGACTCCCAGGAAAACCACTAACTTTTATTAAAGTGTGTGTAGCAAAGGCTATTGCAAAATACCCACGGCTATGAAAACGACTCGGAGGTGTGTGATCGAGTATGTCACTGGGTTTTGTTAACAGGTAGGATCTGTGCCCAGGGCTTGCTGTGGGCCACCCTCTGGCAGTCAGATTAAATTTCAGTGACTGGGCCCACATGGAGCATAACATGGAACCAGGATGCTTTTTAAATGAGTTCCTTCAGCAAGCAAACCAAGTCTGTTTCCTGCACAAAGTCTTCTACCTGCTTACTGGCCTTTTGATAAACCATTAGCACCGGGGCATTTTGATAATTACTAAACTCCCAGTGACAGACAAAACTGGCCTGTTAAAACTTGTGCTGTAATTTGAGGATGAAAAGCCACACCTCTGGGAAACTTTGGTATCAAAACTGACTTGGTGTAAGAGACGAGGTGTCAGAAGCCACAGACTGACAAAGTGGATTTCCAAGTATAGTTGGCAATTACATTTTTAGAAGTCTCCAATTATGCCATTTACAAGAAGGTAATTTTAAGAAGCTACAAGTCAGGAACATGCTTCTAAATTTCTTCATTTATACTATTATAGGTAATGCCCGTATTTATGAAGCACCTACTGTATACAGAAGAGTACAATACAGTAAAAATCAGCAGTCCCCAAACCTCAAAAGCCAATGAAGAAAAGTCTCTTCAAAAATTAAAGTATGTGGCCAGTGCACTTCTGGAAAGTATTTTACTTAAGATCAAGGAGAAAATCATGACTACAGCATCAATGTGCTTGATTAGAAAAATCTCCTCACTTGGCCCAGGGCCTGTGTTAGGAGATTTTCTCCTAATCCTCTGTCACCAATGTCATCTACAAGTGAACAAATGAACAAAGAATTGTGACCAAGGGCACTTGATATTTCACTTTTCTTTCAACCCAGAAGTATCTTCCAATGAAAGTGAATATGTTTCTATATCAGTTGAGATGCTTTCTATTGAAATTAAAGGGGACATTTCAAATTGGTTTAAACGATACAAGAGATTTAATTGTTCACAGGTCTAAAAAGGCCA
>NW_006430726.1:4762322-4767433 GCF_000325575.1 Pteropus alecto | reverse complement strand
TACAATTTTCTTAACTCTACTCATCCCCATGTACCAGTTCTGTTCCCCTTCTGATTTTCCTTTGTTATTCGCAAGATGGCTGCCAGCTATAACAGGGATTTCATGTTTTCTTTACAACCATGAGAAAAGAACAACTGGACTTCTTATAACCACTGTTTTGAGAAGTCAAAAGTGACAACCAAGCAAAAGTCCTGAGCTTTGAGATGACTGGATCACCATGGAACCAATCCCTGTAGCCAGGAAAATACCTTGGTACCACTTGGTTTAAGCATGGGTTACCTGAACCAATCACCTGTGGGGCTGGGGCTGGGGACCTACACAGAGGACATGGCTGTTACCTGCTAGGAAAGGAGTGACGTGGAATTTGAGGAGGTAGTCACAGCATAGTGTCTGCTACAATCCTTCATGCACAGACTCTGAATTACTAAGTGCTTTTTATTCACTATCAGAGATAAGCTCTGTACAAAGGAATCTATTTCCTTTAAATTTGCTAAGTCAGACATTAAAGATGTCTTTTAAGTTTGTTTTTTCATAGCTCTTTTCCCTTAAGAATACACTGAAATCACCCCTCCCCCCCCGCAAAGAAATGTTTTTAAAGTTTGATATCAGTTTTTAATTCAGAATGATTTAAAATCTATCCTTTATTCCATCTTCCCCAACCCTTTCCTCCCATTTTCCAAAAGCAATATGATCTAATTTGGAATTTTCATTTCTAGTAACCCAAATATTTTCTCCTTCAACTTGGATAATGGAGCATTAAATATACAGAAGAAACCATGTCATGTTCTAAGGTATAAGAAGCCTTGAAAGTTTCCTTCAGATGCATGTTCACCAGCCTCCCAAAACTTATCAAAGCAATGCCTGTCCTGTCCTCATAAATTCACCCCAAATTCATCAACTCAATATGCAAAGTACTGGTCTGAAAGATTTTCAACAACTAAATATTTATTTTACACTTTAATTAGAAATACAGCTCCTTGAGTTTAGAAATGCAATTATAATACTAAATAAAGTGTCCAGGGAGGAGTCCACCTGCAATATTTTCCTCCTACTGCCTTGTTGATGTGAGAATGAGCTGGTCGGAAGACAGGCCACAGCCTTCTTTAAACAATCACTGTTTAAAGGCCATGGAGGACAGACTAAATGAGAAGCTAACTTCACATAACCTCAGATATCAAAACAATTGTAGCCAAACTTGCGATATTTTCTCCAAGCATTATACTTGAAAGAACCATCCTACACTTTCAACTTATTCAAGGTGAAAATGAGTATTCTTTCGCGATTTTAGAGGGTGCCTGCCACTGACGCTCACAACTTGCATTACTGGCAGATGCACTCAGGGAAGAAGTTTAGAATCAGGTCTGGGTATGTTTTCAGTTTGGAATTTACGACTATATCGATCACTCTTCCTCACTGACTTCCCCTCCTTGATTTTAGCAGTGTTGGCTGCCAAAACCCAAAACGCAAGGCATAGTGCATTCCCTTCTGCGTAGCAGGACTCGAAGGCATTTTGGTCTCTTCAACCCCTTGACCTTGTGTGAGAGTGGAGGAAAAGGAACAGTTGTCTGCCACCGAAACCATATGCCACCTTTGGAATGGCCTCATCTCCTCTCTCTTAATAGGGAGCAGCCCTGGGGTTAGAGGGAAGAAGAAGTTGCAACACCTGGGCCAGGCCTGTGGCAGGCCGGCTGCGCCCCCCCACTAAGCAGGCAGGTGTGTGTGTGTGTGTGTGTGTGTGTGTGTGTGTGTGTGTGTGTGTGTGTGTGTTGGGGGGGGAGGGCACCTTGGCCCAAATGCTGCTTAGTCAGGCTCCAATGCCTCACTGAGCTGCAGATGTGCCCAGACCTGCCGTCACCAGGTGTCTATGTCTGGGCCGGGAGGTGACGGAACAACTGTGACTCTTGCCTCCTGGTGTTTCCCGACACTGTCCTCAAAGGAATGTGGAAGACTTAGGCAAAGCCACCTCAGAAGGCCCCTGACAGAGCCACAGCTCTCTGCCCACCCTGCCATGTCAAAAGCCCTGCCCCTTTGGTTTCACACAGTCTTTTTGCCAAGAACCCCAGGGCTGGCTCCTCCTCCAGGCTACCGATGGGCTCAGGTGGGAGGCAACTACGCACCTGTTCTGCTGTAATATGCTGTTCCCATCATTAGAACCCAAACAGCCATAGCTAAAGTTATTTATTTTTCTTTTTCATACAGTGATCCATGATTTAAAATACCTTTTTAAAATTAAAAACAATTTTTTTCAAGCTCATTTTCCCCACTGTGGAAAACTTTGTGAAAATTAGTTCCCCAAGGAGATGCTCTTTTGTATTTACAAGAAATATTAACAACTAGAGGGAGTTTTATCAGGGTATAAATATTGTAAAGTTTATCAGCCCATTAGTGGACTCTGAATCCAACACAAAAAGGTTACTAACCTCTGGGTGGCTTTCGAGAATTCCATTTAAAGCTTAGGCGGCTGTGAACCATTCTCCATCAGGAGTGATGTTCACTCTACAAATATTTATTGCACACCTACTATATACTACAAGCCCAGGCCTCTAAAGACATCACTGTATATAGCAGAGGGTGCAAATGAACAGCACATTGACCAGATTCAGCCAGCAAACACATTTTGTCCTACACACACCATATTTATCAAAAATTTGAATTAGTTGCCAACTTTTAAATATCAGAATATTTCCAGCTTCTCTTGAAAACTCAAGAAACTTGGCATAACTGAGCCCGCATTCCTGGCTGATGACAAGAAGAGTAACAACTGCCCACTTCAGACAGGCACTGGCCCTGGATTCACACCACCCCCACCTGCCCAGACCCTCGGCATGTGCTGGTGGTTCTCGTGATAGGCAGCCACGGCACACACAGGGATTTTCTGACTTTGTGTCTTCTCAACTTTTCCCCTGTTTAATAAAGACTTTTTCAGTCCTAGTTATTGTAAAGTTAGAGAAAACATTTTGTTTTTAGGCTCGCTAAAATGAGGAACTTGTCACAAAAGGAATGTGGCAAGGCTAAAGCACAGAGGCAAACAGTGAGGACTATGAGAGCAGTGTGGCACTCAGGGATGTCCGCACTGGCCAACTGAGGAAGCCGAGGCCCAAAGAAGAGCGAAAACATGCCCAGATCCCATTACTGACCAGTAGGAGAAAAGAAGCGTGTTCTGGATGGTCGTTGGCCAGCTGGGACGACATTCTTTTCTATACGTAGAGGTGAGTTCTCGTTCGCAGTTTCTGCTTACGTGTTTCCGAGAAGTGGCAAAGAAGCCCATTAGATCTGGGAATAAATGAGAGGACTGACTTCAGAAGTCACACCGTGATATCGAGTACCTGATTCTAAATGAACCTGCAGAAGATTAATTAGTAATTTTCATCTAGATCTATTGACTCCTTATATGTGGGTCAAAATTATCATATATGAATGAAGAAATGTGGCTATCGATCCCCGTGGAGTGAGTTGGGTGAGGCAGCCTGTTTTCAAATTATGTATGACCAAAATTTTCCTTGTATTTGTTTCTAGGGATAGAGTTAGACAGGTTGATCTTCATATTTGTTGATAGTAGAAAGTTTTACTAAAAGCAATATAATCCACTTGCAACAAACACCACGATACTGACCGAAATCTTCGAGAGGACAGATTACAGGAAATTTACATGGGCCACTGCCTGGGCCTTAAGACATTCTGGTGTATGTATAATGAGCATATATGATCATTCGGTAGCCCTGCTTCCAAGGACTCTTCTGGTAAGGAACTTCAGTTAATACAAGAATCAGTTTTATGTGCAGCAGAAAGAAAGGGAGGAGAGTTTGTGGAACGAGCTGTCTTATTTAGCCCTAACGATCTGACCAGAAACAGGGTTTCAAACCTACTTTTAAAGATGAGGACAGTTGAGGCCAAGAAAGCTGACCTCCTCAACCAATTCCCAATCACCAGGAACCAGTTACACCGGCATCATTCTAACTCTAAAACCTGAGCGTTGTCTGCTACAACAACTCGTAGCAAAGAGCCCGCTAAAATGAATGGTCGTGACCAAAGACGTTAAGAGAATGACAAACACAGCTAGGCTAGAGTATGCAATAAGTACAAGAGAAAGCAGACACAGGTGTTTGGGGGAGGGGGGACGTGGTCAGAAGAGGGCAAAGGCACATGGGGTGGAGAGTTGGTTGTGGGTCAGGGAAGGCTTCAAGGAAGCAGTGC
Organism: Pteropus alecto; assembly: GCF_000325575.1. Taxonomy (NCBI): domain Eukaryota; kingdom Metazoa; phylum Chordata; class Mammalia; order Chiroptera; family Pteropodidae; genus Pteropus; species Pteropus alecto. The sequence goes on along the minus strand of NW_006430726.1, from coordinate 4,763,239 downwards.
CATTTGAGAAAGGCCTTGAAGGATGCACTGTGTTACAGCAGGCAGAGGAAAGAGGAGCAGCAAAGCAGGGTCTGGCACCAGAAAGAAATGGAAGATGAGGAGTTTAGGCTTGGAATTCACAAAGAAAGCTTCATCGAGCGAGGTAGCAATGTGAAGAAATAAGTCTTCCCAACACCTGTAAGGCAGGGCGGAGGCCCTCACATGAGAATAGGCGACCCCTGGACCGCATGAAGCCCACCCGGATACCCACACTCTTCTCTCCCTTCCCTCCTCTCCCCTCAGAGACCTGTGCCTTTCAGAGCCAGGCACCTCCTGCCTGCCTGACTGCAACTCACTTCTTTCCCCCTTTCATCTCCCATCTTTGCCACCACCTCAGATTGTAGGAGCCTTGCGTTTCCTGTTGAAGGGACTCCACCAGCAGCGAGGCGGGAGGAGGCAGTAGGAAACCCCAAGTCCAGCCTTCAGAGAGAATCCCTCTGGGCAACGACAAAGGGAACAAAAGGCCGGACCGTCCTGAGGTTGCGCGTCTGCCCCGCCCGGGGTCCCGCTTCGCCAGCTGCAGGCCATCTCCGGCAGCTCAGCTCGCAGGGGTCAAGGATGCTCCTGAGCACAGGCCCCGGAAGCCGCTTCTCCAGGCAGGACCTCCCCAGGCGCTCAAGGGGGACCAGCCCCTTTGGTGTTTAGGGGACATTTCATTATTTCATTATCCTTGGCACCCAATCACAGAAGTGAAAAATCTGATCCCGTTTACAACCGAAGCCAGTGAGGCTCGGAGAGCACAGTCCCTGGTCCTGGGAACGCAGGACGCTGCTGGGGCTGTAACTCATGCAACCTCCGCAGGGAAGGGGGCGACCCCCGCCGCGGGAACGCGTCCCCCCAGCGCTGCCGGTGGCGAGCGTGGCGAGGCGGGACCCCGA
>NW_006430726.1:4724440-4761226 GCF_000325575.1 Pteropus alecto | reverse complement strand
GGTTCCCTGTGGCCGCGTGTCCCCAACGCCCCCGGGGCCCCCCCGGCCCCCGCCGGGCTTGGCCTGAGCCGCTCAGGATTTGTCAGCCAGATGTGACAAGATCGCGCAGAGGCGAGGGAAGGAGGAGATCTGATATTAATCAGTGCATAGCTCGGAGCCAGACTTTCTCGAATGCGGTGTAGGAACATGTTCTTCTCATTTAAGGCATCTCTTTGTGGCCGCGCGGCCGCCACCGGCCTGACTTTGACAGTTCAATGGAATGCCAGCGAGCAGCCCTAATTGTAGGAGTGAAATTGTGTGTGTGTGTTTTGTGGGGGGCGGTGGTGGTGGTGTGTGGTGGGCTGGGGATCAGACACTCTCAGGTTCTGTAATGTCCCCGGGTTTTATGGCCGCGCTCACCACAGCCCTCTGAAGACAGGGCATTTAAATCGGGCCAGGTGCCTGGTGGCAGCCAGGCCTCTGCTGTTAACACTTAAGGGGCCTAAAGGAGGCCCCACTGGTGTCCTGGGAATCCCTGTCAGAGGAGAGGGGTGGGTGTGTGTGTGTGTGTGTGTGTAAGCATGTGTTACTACAGCTTTCTCCACAGAGCAGATCTAGCAACAGTTTTTTACGAATTGATTTCTTCTCATTAAAGCGACACAGATTCCGGCTTGACTGGAAGTGAATTGAAAAACAGCATTTGGCAGATTTTTTTTTTTTTCTGCTGCTGTCCTTTCATTCCTTGTTTGTTTTAATTCGCTATTGGATTTCTTGGAATCTTTTCTTAAGATTTCTTGGATTCTTATTAGTTTGCGGATATGTGCATATGTGTTAAAGTTTTTGTTCAGTGATAAATTTACTGGCTTCTCAATTATTCCTTCCCAGATACGTTGATATGTATTATTAAAACATCATTAAAATGGGACATGTCAAAGGAAAATTTATGTACATCATATAAAAGAACGTTACTTGCAGGTGTTATAAATCGTCCTGGATTTGATTTTTTGCTTTAAATAGGTATAAAAAGTTGGTCACCACTTGTGCGATGATGAATTTTGATAAATAACTTTATCCTTTTTGGCATACCTAAAAGAATAAGATGTTAAGTCGTCATTTGATTTCTCGTTTAATAAGTTTGCCACTTTAATTTCACGAAGATAGCATTACTGTTTCAACTCAATTATTGGTCGAACGTGTTCCTGTTACAGATCCCGAGAAGAAGTGGTGAAATCTTCACTTCGCACAAGAGCTGCTCATACTTTAGGAACTCGTAATGATGTTCAGACATCTGTGTAATTTACTTTGGCATATCGTCTGCATCTATAGATTCTTCAGAATAGAAAGGGATTTAGTGCTATGAAGCTTGAAGTGGGTATGGGTTTTTGGCCGTTGATATCTACTAGGATATAAAACAAGGATCTGTTTGCTCTGGTTATAATTCACATTAAAAGTGTTAAGCAACATGAAGCAACTGCTGGGGAAGCGTAGAGAGGGTTATTTTTATTTTTCTTACGTCCGTCCCATTCAGCAGTTATACATGCATCCAAGGCCCGTGCCCACTTTCTATGCCTCAGAATCATCAGCATGGAAAGACGGGTGGTACCACCTATTAGGTGAGAAAAGCCATATAGATTTCTCTGTGGGATAAATAATAATTGTCTTTTAAAAATATACTTATCATTTATGAATGCTTAAAGATAAATATAAATGGGAAAAACAATTTAAAAGTTCAGTTTGCCAGTAAAATTAAACCGCAGGATACGGGGCAAAAGGCAGAAAGAAATGTCTTTAGCTTTTGCATATGATTTTAGAAGTTATTTTGACAATGGCCTTTAAGGAGTTACCTCAAAGGCTCCACAAGGTAAATTACTTGCAGGAGGAGCATGCTTTACCCCAGGGTGAATTTTCACCTCTACAGATGCCATTTAGAGTGAGTTACTTTTGTCAGAAACGGGCCTGTTTAAAAATAGCTAGAAATACCGTAGCTAAGGTGAAAACTCGATGCTGAACCACTCATCTTTGTGGTATCATAAGATCAAGATTTAGGGAGTCAATAAAATTTTTATATCACCTTATTCCAAGTATTCTACCACAGATTTTTAAATTTTATTTATTTAGATACTCGATTTTTTCATGGGTTCTGCACAGAAGGGGCATCTGGAAAGATTTGTTTTTTTTCTTTTAAATCGGTTTCCACCTGAAAAACCTTATTTCCTCTTATCTTGTCACTCTTTGAAGCCCTTTTTTTCTAATTCTGGAAATTCCAAGATTCCTGTGTGGCCCCATTTCTCTACCCAGACACATGTCTTTTTATCCAAAAAGAGTGAGTCTAAACAGAGAGCAGACCTGCTTCGCCAGGGTCCAGTCTGGGGCATTCTCAAACTTCGCGTAGTTAGAAGCAAACGGCTTCTCACTGTTACCATCCACACATGGGCTCGTTATTAGAAACCAACCCGACGTATCACAGGAGGACGCTGACTTAAGTAAGGCTGTGGTGTGGGGGCATGATAATTTGACTCAGCTAATGTGAGAGAAAAGAGAGAAGGAAAAATAAAATGTTATGAAGGCCAATTCCAAGCAGCCAGTGTGGAGGGGAATGGTTGTCTCAGGTAAAATCTAATTCAGGCTGCTAACTTTTTTTTTTTTCATGTAGTTAGTTTTTCTCCTCTTACAGATGATTTGTGTGATCCCTTCATGTACTCTAACAAACATCAGAATTATTTTCCAGTTCTACACCAGCTTCTAGAAGCATTGGCCTTGTTCTGTAGCCCTCCGATTGTTTCTTGCATTACTCATTTTTAAGATAGAATTTTTATATGGACAACTCTAACGTTTCATGATAGACCACACTAAATTTTAAGATAGTGATCAGAATGGCATAGTTAACTGTCCGATCTTTTCTTTTTGAAAACTTTATTTTGAAAACATAGGGGATTTTTACACTTAGTTTTTAAAATCTAGTTCTCATTAAGTCTCTAAAAGAAATGCTTGCAAAATTTTCCTTAGAAATGTTCACAGTTTCATTGTTATTTTGCATCAGCAGCAATAGTGAAGTTGCATTGCTTGTGTAACTGGCTACCTTAGTTAAAATTATCCTAAAGTGTAAATGTCTTTTGTTTTTGTTTTTGTTTTCCTCTAGGCTGACTGCTGTGTTCAGAAGTTCCCTACATGTGCAGATAATGTCTTTCTGTTTTTTGTTAACAGAGGTTTCTAAATATTACCACTGAGGTTTCCCAAGCTTAGTTTATAAAGGGGGAAAACTATATTTGTATCATTTCTATTTCTCTATAGTTTTGTTGTTGTTAGTTTTATTAAATGAAATATTTGGTTTGGTTTCTAAGATAATATTTGCATATTTTTCTACTTTTTGTGTTTTTTTTGTTTTTAGAACTAATAATTTTAAGAAAAAAAGGCACAGGTGTTAAATTATTTTGGTGCAGAGTTTATACTTTGATTTATAGAGATCAAAGAACAGTATTTTCCCCATCACTCTCTTTGAACTAAGCAGCAAGAGAACACTACAAGTATGTCACGCATTCTTTCTACTCACAGGTAGATTTGGCCCGACATCTGTCCCCTGGGTTCTACCTCCCACCTGCCCCTACTCAGCCAGACCCTTTTCCATGTTTTCATTATTCTTTGACAGGTCCCTCTTATCCCCGAACTTGGAGTGAGAAACCAGTCTGTCAGTTCTCCCTCAGTGTCGTTTTTATATTGCAAATGCTGCCTACCTGGTTTCTGAGGCTTCCCAAGTCGTTTTTCAACCAGGCTCATGGCAAACGGTGTCTCCCTATTGTTCTGAACCCTGACGGCTTCACAAACGCAACAAAGAGACTCCCTATGTCGCCTGTCTAGGTCAGCTCTCACTGCCCATGGCAAATCTGCTCTGTGGCCCAGCCTCCTGGGCTTGACACACACGTGCGAGTTGAGCCTTCTTTAAGCCTAGGACTGTGGTATTTCCTGCACACACTGATGCCTCATGCCTGCTGCCTCCTGGAAGAAGCCTCCCCTGGCCTTTCTCCATAACATTGTTCTCTCCCTCTCTCTGTTTGCTACCTCGCTCAAAACGAAAATGCTGGGGAGAGGGCAACCTTTGATTTATCTTATTTTTTTCACTTTTTATCATAGAGGATTTCAAACAGACTTAGAATACTTTAACAAAGCTTAGTGCTACGTGCCTGGGGATTCAACAGTGATCAACTTTGGGTCAACCCCGTTGCATCTATTATTCTCTACTCATTCCTCCACCATCACTTAACACTGGATTACATTGAAACAAATCCTGGGCATCTTATAATATCATTCATAAATATTTTAAAATGTAGCTCTAAAAAGAATTTCCTATAAGGCAAAACAATATACCGTATAGCACCTAAAAAATTAACAATAACTCTTTAATGTCATTACATTTCTAGTATTCAAATTTCCTTGATTGCCTTCTCAAGTTTGTATTACCATTGGTTTGTTCAAATTAGGATCCAAGTACGGGCTATATTTTATCTTTCTTAAGCCACAGGTTTATACTTTACTTTTCTCCTTGCAATTTATGTTGAAAAAAAAACGGGGTCATTTTGTGCTGTAGAGTGGCCATCATGTTCTTGTTCCAAGAAAAGAGGAAGGAGACAAGGCAGAGAAGTACATCAGCTGAGTAACCTCCCGTTTTTAAAGAGCCTTCTGTAAAGCTCCACCCGACAAACAAGGTCTGCTTGTCTACCATCACCCGGCTACCAAAGGAGACATGAAAATGAAGGTTCTTTTACCAAGGTTCTTTTACATAGGCTAAAAGATATTGGGTGGGGATCTATAATTAGTAAGCTTGGTGCAGCTCGCTCATTGATTCATTCATTCTTCTCTCCAATACCAGTCAAAGGCTTACCGAGTGTCAGGCCTTGGGCCAGCTGTTAGCTGCTGGTTTGGAGTTTCAGTTCTGTTGTCTCTTTCAGGAATGATTCATTGTGGAGCAACTTTTACGGAGGTTTCTATCATAGGCATTGTTAGCTCTGTCCATGCAGTCGGACCACCAGAGCCCAAGAACCCAGGACCCAAGAATCTACTTCTTGTTGGCCTGGCAGTAACAACAGTCTCACTGTGCTAATTGGTCTTTTCAACTCTCCATCTGTATGTTCTCATTAATATGGCCAATAGGCCTCTGAAGTATGCAGGAGCAGATATCCAGCCCATTTTATAGTCAGAGGCTCCAAGTTCTGGAGCTGAAGGTTATATGGCTGAATGGGAAGTAAGACATAAGTTGCCTGAGGCCGATGGTAGATTTTACTACCTCGCAGGGAAAGATGCTCAGTGTGCTTAAGGGAAGGAGCTCAGGCTCCCCAGCTCCTCATCCAGAGGTGTCATTTTAATAGGCATATCATATTAATTTCATACCTTTTGCAAAAGCTCATTGTTAGACTTAGAACAAATTCCGTACTCCTTGGACTGCCTCACAAGATTCTATGCAGAGTGGTCTCTGTCATTTCTCCAACCCCCATTGTCTGCCGTTCATCTTACTGACTCCAATCCAGCTCTCCTGGCCCCTTTCCTGTGCCCTGAACACTCCAGCCTCTTTTGTGCCTTGAGGGCTTTGCACTTGCTGTGGCCCCTTCCTAAAACACTCCCTCTGCCTCCAGTTCTTCACTGGCTCCTTGCCATCTCTTGGGACTCAGTTCAAATGTCACCTCCTCAAAAGCCTTTGATGATGACCCTGTGGAAAAGGCACTTACCCCTACCCCTCCATGCCAGTAAAATTGCTAGCAAAGCTTTCTGCTTAGTTCTGTCATAGCACTTGCCTTATTCTGCAAAGGTATCGTTTATTTACTTGTTTATTTTCTTTCCCCTCTAGAACACAAGCTCCTGGAGGGCAGGGACCTCTTCAGTCTTGTTCGACACTTTAACCCCCAGAGTTTAGAATGTCTGGCTCATAAATATTCAGTAAATACTTATTCAGTGAATGAAGTTTCTTTACCATGTAGAACTTTAATGTTCTTATCTGCAGAATGTGGATGATAATGCCTAACTCTCAAAGTTGCTGTAGGGATGAAATGAACCCACAAATATTAAGTGTGGTCGGCACCAAATACTGATATTTCAAGATATAATCTATCTCTACCATCCATACTTGAGACTACCTGGTAGTTAGTCTGTAAGTTCCTCAGTTTCCTCATCTGTAAATGGGCAGAGTAATAAAACCTGCCTCCCAGGTGGGCGTGAGAAATGAGGTAATACGTGGGCGCTGCTTATTGCATTGCTTCCCAAATAATAAATGCTCAAGAAAGCTCACCAACTATGTGAACTTGGACAAATTACAACTCTTTGATGCATTTAAGATTTCCTGAGAAGAATTCCCTTCTCACAGGGATGTAGTGAAGATCACACGAGATCGCCTATTAAATACGAATGCCACCGTGTGGAAGGAAGGACAGGCCGGAAGAGCAGCTAGCCTCACCACGGGTCTCAGAATTGTCCAGTAGAACTTTCTATCATGATGGAAATGTTCCCATCACCGCCGTTCAGTACAGTAGCCACTGGCCACTTGTGACTGCTGAGCACTTGAAATGTGGTTAGCATGACCAAAGAACTGAATTTAAAATTGTATCTGATAACTAATTAATTATAATTTAAATAGCCACATCTGGCTGATGGCTACTGTCTTGGACAGGGCAGACTGAATAACTTGAACCTGCAAAGTTGCCTGACTAGTACATAGTTCAGTTTTGCTCCTGCGCCAGATCACAAATGACTTCCCTCAGAGGGTCAATACCATGAATCTGGAGACCCCAAAGCTCCTCTATAATTTTTCTCCTCCCCCTTTTCCTTCTTGTCCCCCAAGAATTTTCCCCATGAATTTATCTTCAGTGATATGAAAATATTGCATGTACTAGGGATGGAAACAGTTTGGAAGTAGAGAATTTTCATTCTCAAGCTCAGTAATTCCAATCTTATCAAAGCCTGCATTGTCCAGCAATGGATGTCTGCATATCGACCCCACTGTGTGTCTGGCCTGGCCACAGCTAGGAATTCAGGTCAGCAGCTCCTAACAAGAGGCCTGTGGCAGTGTCTCCCTAAGCTAAAGGTAGAGCCAGGGCTGTCTGGGGGAGGAAGTGGGACCCTCAAACCCACCTAAAAGCTAAGTCATAGCTTTCCAAGACTACAAATAACTGAACTATCTATCACATACGAGGTGTGTCAGTAATTTCTGGGTGAGTGAATGAGCAAATGATGGTTAACAAAAGAGCAAACCAGAATTTTGAATGTTGATTTGTAGCACATCAACGTGACTAATAACAATTCGGAAATAGTCTGATTAAAATGAGTGCACAAAAAGCAATAATCATGTCTTGATGAGTTCAGAATGTTGTAAACATCTGCTTTATGTTTCTGAAAAATGGAACATCTATCAGGATTCCAAAGGAAAGAATATAAGTTTTAAGAGTTTTCCATTTTGGTTTACATGAGTACTTTTCATCCTGTAATTAGAATTATTTGGTTTGATTTCGTTTTAGAAGTTTTCATTTGTCTTTAGATAATGGTGCTATAATTTTACTACATTGTGGAGTTCTAAGATGGGTGGAAAAACTCAAGGGCTTAAAATTAGAAGTTTTCTTAGACACCGTAATTGGCTTTTTGTAGTTCATAAATAATTCCTCTGAGATTTATTTCCATAGATATCTAATGAGCTTTATTAAGCCTTATTCAAATGGGTTCATATAGAACCACATGAATGTTTTTTATAAAGCAGCATTCATGCATTGGAATTGTGGATAAAACTGCTTAAAATTCTGTCCCCAAACTAGAGGCTACTAAAACCGAATAATCAGGTTAGGTCAGTGGGTCTCAGCTGGGGCCGGTTTTGCCCCCAGAGGCATTTGGCAATGTCTGGAGACATTTTTGGTTTTCACATCTAGGGGAGGGAAGTGTTACTGTGGCATCAGGAGAGTAGAAGCCGTGGAGGCTACTAGATGTCCTGCAATACACAGGACAGCCCTCCACCACAAAGAGCTGTCTGTAATGTTAAAGTGGAGAAACCCTGAGTCCCAGGTCAACAGCTGCAGAAAAAATGAGTTTCAACCTTGGGCTATGAAATGTGCTTGGAATTGTTCCCCGTGTTGTTTTGCTGTGCCAGGCCTCAGGTAGAGTCCCCTGGAGTGTCCTGGGGCTTTGCAAGAGTAAGAACCTTTTGCGTAGAACCCTTGGGGAGTGGGGGCGGTGTGTGCTTGAGAACATCCCTTTCTGTAATTAAAGCAGGTCCTGTGTTCCTCTCAAATGAAACGGGAATTCACTTTGTTTCAACATCCTGTTTTTAAAGAGTGAGTGGCATTTCCAGGGACATCATCCAAAAATAAGAACTTTTCTCCTTTTTAACATTTTCTCCAAAACGGTCCTAGGATGTAGGTTGTGAACTATTTGAGAGGCTAAGCAGTGAATGTGCTGGCAGCTATTGAGAACACAGATGATTGGCTCCTTTGTGAGCTGGTGTCCAGAGAGTTGCAAGGGGTCGAGAAGCCAGACAACATAGCAGGTGTGCCACAAACTAATAGCGGTGCCCTTTGAATTTTTCGTTTTGACAACGTGATAAAAATTAAATTATTACTCCTTTTTATCCTTTAATTTCCAGTCAAGATAACTATATAATTCTGTTTAAAGGTATATAGATGTCTGTGTTCATGTATTGAACACATTCATATATGTATATACAAATAGAAACTGTATAACGAAAAAGTAAAAGAATTTCTGACATTAGGGCAATGTTTCTCAATCTGTTTTTCATTCCTCCGCCCAGCCCCACATCCAAGGAGTCTTTAGACATTTTTTTCTAATGGCGCCTTCCCCAATGAAATTTGATCATACCATATTCTATATATGTTTATATATGTATATCTGTGCTTTATACATAAAAATAATATTTTTTCACACACTCTCCCCAAGAACAAATATCACCCTTTGCGATGATATCACCCTTAATGGGAATGCATGCGTTATTAGAGTGAGTGTTGTGATCATCTGGCGTTCTTTGTATTATATAAGTATTATGACTTTACAAAGGCCAGAAACCTTTTCTCCCTTGTTTTCTGTTTTCTGATAGCCTCCTGAAGGGATTACGTAACACTGTTGCTATCTGCTGCAGGCCTCAGTTGTGAACAGCCCTGTTCCTCCACCTGAAGATCTGTCTAGTTGCTCTGTTCACATTGTAATCCAAAATTGTAGATAATAGTCATATTATCGTAAATTTTAACCTGTATTTTAGCAAGGTCACTGATTTTTTTTTTAAGACTTTATTTTTTTTTTAAACATTTTTAGGGAAGCGCAGAGATTTCCCATATACCCCATGCCTCTAGGCATGCGTAGCTTCCCCCAGTATCCTCATCCCTCACCAGAGGGTATATTTGTAACAATGATAAACCTACATAGACTGACTATCATCACCGGAGTTCCATATTATACCTTAGAGTTCACTTTTGGTGTTGTATATCCTATGGTTTTAGACAAATGTATAATGACGTTTCCATCATTATGGTATCATTCAGAGTATTTTCACTGCCGGAAAAATTATCTATATTCTGCCTATTCATCCGGTGTAGGTGAGGATGTGGGAAAATTGGAACCCTTGTACATTGCTGGTGGGCATGTAAAATGGACAACAGTTAAGCAGTTTCTCAAAAAGTGAAATGTGGAGTTACTATATGATCCAGCAATTCCACTCCTAGGAATATACCCCAAAGCAATGAAAAGATGTTTGCCGTAAACTTGTACACAGGGTTCCTTTTGAGAGTGATAAAAATTAGATTGTGATGATGGTTGCACAACTCTGAGTATACCAAAAATCATTGAATTGTATAATTTAAATGGATGAGTTTTACCTATGACTTACATCTCAATTTAAAGCTGTTTTTTTGCAAAAGATGTAAACAAAGAATACCAATCTGTCCCTACTGCCACCAATTAGCAGTCAGTCGTCATTCCTACATAGCCGGGTAACCACTGTTCTGCTTTCTTCCTCTATGGATTAACCTAGTCTTAACATGTAAATAGACTCATATAACCTCTGGCTTTTCATACTTCTTTCCATTTTTGTACTTCTAACTTTAGCGTGATGTTTTCAAGGTTCATCCATGTTGTAGCATGTATCAGTACTTCGTTCTTATTGCCTAGTAGTGTCCCATTGTATGGATGTACCACATTTTGTTCATCCATTCCTCAATTGAAGGACATTGGGGTGGTTTCTCCTTTGGGGCTGTTATACGTAGTGCTGCTATGAACATTCAGGTACAAGTTTTTATGTGGACGTAATATTTCCAGCTCTCGAGCACAGTCCTAGGAAGTGAAATTGCTGGTCACTCTGTTTCTGAAGATCTGACAGACTGTTTTCCAAGCAGGCTGCATTATTTTACAATCCCATCCGCAACTGATTTTTAAGTGAAGATTATTTATATACTCCCTAAAGTGAGTTTCCCAGGTCCTAGGCCAGATTCTCCCCTTTCTGTCCCCACACAAGGCCACATAGTCCCTTAATTGGCAGATGGAGGTTTAAACCTATAATCGTAGGGCTTTTTCATCCCCCACCCCAAACCCCCACATACTCCCCAGGTTCAAGACTTTCTTGAATCATAGGGATTCCACCCAGCAGCTCTTCCTGGGAACCACCTGTCATAGCTCTTGTGAGGGTTTTTTCTCTTTAATAATAGATTCCATTCTTCAGGCCTCTATCCCCTTTTGAGAAATTCCTCTTAAAAATATATGTGAAGCTTCGTTGTTGATACTAGAATTCCATTTTCTGTTTCATCTGTATGCTTGCACACCCCACACCCCCACACCACGCACGGCACTTCACCAGGCATCTGGGCCTCCATGCGGGGCTCGTCCAGGCTGTGTCTGTCCCCATCAGTCACACAGTCCAATGAGTGGACTTGGGGAACCATCCTGGGTGTAGTCAGCCAGTACATGATCTCAAATCTGTTTTGATACTCAGCCCCTACCATGTCTTGAGGGTAACAAATTCCACATGTAAATTACTCTTAATTCCTGTTTACCTGTCCCAAGGCAGCCTCTGTATATCTTTCAGCAGATCTTCCAGTATTACTGCTCTGGTCAGTTTAGAGATTTGGTGAAAATGTGACTCTTCACCTTTGCTATGTCCTTCATAACAAGCAAGATATTTCCTTCCAACCCATAGTCTCTTCTTATAAAAAGCTCTGGTGTTCGTAGCCCATTCTCGCATGTGGGAAATCTGTGCGGTGTGTTTACCTTCTCCAGGTGGCGGGCCAGCCGGTCTTCTTTCCGGGGTCCACTGTACACACGTGGGCCTGGCACAGAGTGGGCACACATTGCTCAGTGAATGTTGCCCAGTGGAGGTTTTGTTTTGTAAAAGTGGTGTATGTCTGTCCCACACATCACTAACGTGCTGGGCATACCTGTGTTCTCTTTTGCAGGCTATCGGCTGTACTCTGAACTGCAGCTGTCAAAGTTTCAAACCAGGGAAAACAAACCACCGTCAGTGTGAACAGTGCAGACATGGTTGGGTGGCCCACGGTAATTTTATTTTTCCCCTCTCTCTTGGCTGGTAGTGTTCCCTCTAAATGACTCACAGTTATTTAGGAATGGCTGTGATATCTAGGAATGACCGCTAACATTCGTAAGTTACTACCACATGCCAGGTGACAAGATAGGAGCTTTATATATGTTAGCTCTTTGAATCTTAACTCCGTATCGGTGTCTCATTAGCTTTGTTTAAAGTGTAGACACTGGTGCTTCGGCGCTGTCATTTGGCAATGATAGAATTGTTCTGTGCTGTCTAATGCAGTAGCCTGTGGCCAGATAAAATAAGGAATGCTCGGTGAAATTTGGATTTCAGGTAAACAATAAATAATTTTTTAGCCTAAGTATATCCCAGTGAAGATTTTTATATGTGTATATGTAAGTATATCCTACTTATGTGTCGATTATCTGAAATGTCTATTCAGATTTAACTGGGCATCCTGTATTTTCATTTGCTAAACCTGACCCTATACTAGCCACTCGTGGCTACCGAGTAATTGAAATGTGACTAGTGTGACTGCAGGACTAATTTCTAATTTTATTAAATGTTAATGAATTGAAATCAAAAATTAAATAGCCATATGTGGCTGATGAGTGTCGCATTGGACGGCATAGATTTCGGTGGATTCAGTTGCCAAGCCCAACAACTAGGAAGTGGCAGACCGGGGCTCCTGATTTTCCATCTTCTTGATTAGACACCTATCATCTTTGTTTTTACCCCCTTTCTTTACATCTTCCCTGCTTGTAGCTATTTTATTCCTCAGGGATGCCTCAGGAAGGGGAGAAAAGAAGATTCGAGTCTCAGGCCAGTGCATTTTATTTTAGAAGTTCCTGTGATAGCTGTTAAAATTATTACACATTCGCGTAGTTGTGTTTTTTTCTGTCGGAACAGATAACTGAGAGATAGTATTAGCCTACTTCTTGTGCCGAGTTTCTCTTGAAAATAGAACTCTTTAAAAACGATATGTCTTCCATTTGGTTTTTCAGCTCTGAGTAAGCTGAGGGTCCCGCCCATGTGTCCAGCAAGCCAGGTGGAGATCGTCCAGTCCAATGTGGTGTTTGATATTAGCAGCCTCATGCTCTACGGGACCCAAGCCATCCCCGTTCGCCTGAAAATCCTGCTAGACCGACTCTTCAGTGTGTTGAAGCAAGACGAGGTCCTCCAGATCCTCCATGCCTTGGACTGGACCCTTCAGGATTACATCCGTGGATATGTGCTGCAGGTATAGTGACCACTGCCACCCTTCTCCTAGAATGCCTTTGCACACCCATGTCCAAGTAACTGATGTGACCCAGTTGCCTACCAGTGCTACAGCCATTGGTGATTATTCTTGCCTTTAATGTTTTTTCTAACGGGTTAGGACCTACCTTACGTCCTGGGAGAAAGCCATTGTTTTCCTCAAGATATCTGTCTACCTTCAGGACGTGGGCACATTGCATATTCTCTGATTGGGGTTTCCCTCTGCCAGCTTTTCCACAGTAAACCATTTGCCCCATCTTGGGTGCTGCCTCCATTTCTTTTATTATCTGCAAACTACCTGTTGACACAGATGCTGTTTGTATCAGATCTCACTGAGGATTTGGAGATGAGAGAGGGAACTCACCTTATGGAACCACTCAGCAAACAATCGTAATTTCTGTTCTCTAAAGCCGTCCTCCACTCCACTGCTGATTTTCCTTCCTAGGACTCCTCGTCTTGTAGTATTTCTGTGTTTGTGCTCTTGTTTATTCTCTCTCTCCAATTCTTTTTTGGCCTCCTCACGTTTTCTCTTTGTATCTGCCTGAAGGAGAGATGAAAGGCATCTCACTGTGCCTTTCGTGCTTTCTCTCGGCTCTTTACTTTGCAGAGTAGTTTTACCTCTCTTTCTGGAACAAGATATGGGGGTAGGCCTCGTGTTCCATATTCAGAGGTCATTAAGGGATTATCACAAGCTAAGAACATATTTCCTGATATGAATTCTCTTATTTCTCCAACACATGAAACAGCGATAGCATTTTTTCTTGCCACTACACTAGAAAATGTCAGCTAACTTTGGTTAAAATTAGTGAAATGAAGGACTGAATGAATTTCCAAGACTAACATACATTTCAGTCTTACTCAGGTTGTCATATCATTAAAATGAACACTGATAACCATTTATTGACATAGACTCTTCCAGAAATCTTATTTAGGTAGGTAGCTTATTCCCATTTTCCAGTTGAAAAACCGGAGGCTCAGAATGCTTCTAAATATTTCTGAAGTCACTCAACTCATATGTGGCAGACCCCAAATTTGAACACACTGCTGACTCTAAAGCCCATCATCTTCCTCTGGAAACACATCTGCTCACCTCCAGGGCAGGAACCCTAGCAAGCCAGAAACAACCTTTTATGTAGAGTACCATTATGATCTTACATTATGACATAGATCAATATTTAATGATCCTAATAATCTTGCTTTCTAGTGTTAGGATTAAAAATATGGAATCAATTACCTTGAACCTCTAGTGCATGAAAAATTTATGATGTTACGTTCCTCGTCATCTTCAGAACTCTTACATGCACTGTGAAAAATCTCAGTAGGCCATCAAATACATGTTCTGTGATAAAATATTTATCATAGTTTTGGGAAAAGTTAGGCCTTGCTAGAGTTTGAAAGATCTCCAACACTCCGGTGTAATTACAGCTCTGCTTTGTGAACACGGGCAATAGATCAATACAAGTTCATTTGTCTTCTGATGGTAGTTGCTTGGGAAGATTATTAAAATGCAGTGAATAAACACTTGAGCTATATCTAAGCCTGATTGCTCCATCTATACTCCTTAGATAAAGAAGTTACTATGGTTCAAAAGACATATTTTAATTTTTGTGGGGAAGATGATTATGCTTAATGCGAGACGGCCAATAGGTTTGAAATAAGATGGAAAATAATCACCAAATTTCCCTTAGGCTTGAGTAATATAATTTTACGTCTCTCTTTTGGGCCTCTACTTACATTGGCGCAGTCTATTTTCTGCACAAAGTTTCCGGCCTGGGAGATCAGCATGAGTGGGGGCTGAACTCATTAACCTTCGTGCTCATCCAGAGCGGTGCCATTTCCTAATATGCCCAGAGGTGCCCTGTGTGCTGGCGGAGGTCCTGACCACACGGCTCTTTTCTTAGAGAAAGGGGTAAGGAGTGGTAAATTAATTGCACTTCTCAATTCCGGTTAGGATGCATCAGGAAAGGTGCTGGACCACTGGAGCATCATGACCAGTGAGGAAGAGGTGGCCACCTTGCAGCAGTTCCTTCGTTTTGGGGAGACCAAGTCCATAGTGGAGCTCATGGCAATTCAAGAGAAAGAAGAGCAGTCCCTCATCATCCCGCCGCCCGCAGCCAACGTGGACATCAGGGCTTTCATCGAGCTTTTTAATGCCAGCCAGCCCACTGCTGTGGACAGAGGAAACCCCAGCAGCGTGCACCCCTTCGAGAACCTCATAAACAACATGACCTTCATGTTGCCTTTCCAGTTCTTCAACCCTGTGCCTCCTGCACTGATAGGGTCTCTGCCCGAACAGTATGTGCTGGAGCAGGGGCAGGACCAGAGTCAGGACCCCAAACAGGAAATCCACGGACCCTTCCCCGACGGCAGCTTCTTAACTTCCAATTCTGCACCATTTCAGGTTGAAAAAGAGCGGTGTCTAAACTGTCCAGACGCTGCTGCTAACAAGGAAGACAATGCCCATTTAAGCGACTCCGGCTCATACAGCATTGTCACTCGGCTTGAAAGGACGCAGTTGTCCCCTGAGGCCAAAGTGAAGTCTGAGAGGAACAGCCTGGGCGCAAAGAAGGGCCGGGTGTTCTGCACGGCCTGCGAGAAGACCTTCTACGACAAAGGCACCCTCAAGATCCACTACAACGCCGTCCACCTGAAGATCAAGCACAAGTGCACCATCGAAGGCTGTAACATGGTATTTAGCTCGCTGAGGAGCCGGAACCGCCACAGCGCCAACCCCAACCCCCGGCTGCACATGCCCATGAACAGAAACAACCGGGACAAAGACCTGCGGAACAGCCTGAGCCTGGCCACCTCCGACAGCTACAGGCGCCCGAGGTTCACGGTGAGCTCTCCGGACTGTAGGCCTCTCCCTGACTATGCCGTTCCGGGGGAGGATTCCAGGGGCCAAGCAGCTTTCCCCGGCGTTGGGCAGAATGGAGTGCTTTTCCCCAACCTAAAGACAGTCCAGCCGGTCCTTCCCTTCTACCGCAGTCCGGCCACTCCCGCTGAGCTAGCAAACACTCCTGGGGTGCTGCCTTCCCTCCCGCAGCTGTCCTCCTCGATCCCTGAACATCTGGTTTCACATGAAATGCCTTTCGATGCCCTTCCCAAGAAGAAGTCCCGGAAGTCCAGTATGCCTATCAAAATAGAGAAGGAAGCTGTGGAAATAGCTAATGGGAGCAGGCACACCCTCAGCTCCGATGATGACATGGCCCTGCAGGTGGTCAGTGAAGATGAGCCGGAGGACTCCCGGGCAGACAGGGCTCCGGAGGAGCGGCACACGCAGCCAGCACGCCCGGGGAAGCCTGTCCCTGAGGGAGAGAGAGCCTGCCACCACCTCCAGTCGGTGATTGAGCCCAGTGGAGCCATCAGCCGAACCCCTGAGCAGGCCACACACAGCTCGGAGAGGGAGACTGAGCAGAAACCCGCATTGGCCACGGTGCCAAGGGAGGCCGAGGACGGTGGCCAGGAGCGCCACCTCACGCCTGGGGTGGAGCCCTGTGTTCCTCTTCCTGACTATGTCAGACTGCAGCAGCACCTGCTGGCCGGGGGGCTCTTCAGCGCCTTGTCCAACAGAGGAATGGCTTTTCCTTGTTTTGAAGATTCTCAGGAACTGGAGCACACGGGTCAGCTCGCACCGGCTAGGCAGAAGGAAGAAAGCCGCCACCAGTGTGACATCTGCAAGAAGACCTTTAAGAATGCTTGCGGTGTGAAAATGCACCATAAGAACATCCACGCCAAACAGACGCACGTGTGCACAGTGGAGGGCTGTAAAGCCACCTTCCCTTCCCGCAGGAGCAGGGACAGGTAAGGCACCTGTTGGCAATCCTTTCTTCTAAGGCGGTGGTTCTTAAGCTTTTACCTTTTACGTGCATTCATGTCAGCAGGGGGACTGTGAGAACATCCTGAGCCGCACCCCTGGGACTTCTGCTTCTGCGGGTCCCCGGGAGGCCTGAGAGCTTTGGGTCTCTGCGTTCCCAGGTGATGTCGATGTTGTCGTGCTGGGGGACCCACTTTCGGGAGACACTGTCCTATAGATCCACCCTCCTGGATTTTCAATTCCAAAACCCAGACTTAATGGGCCACAAGACCCGACCTGAAACGATGTTTGTAATTGTCTTTAAATCTCTCGTTGTGTGGATCTTTTATATATTCGGTACAGAAATATTAATGGATTTATAATGAGGGCATCACCTTGATATTACAGTATATGCATCATTCTGCTTTTTCTAAAGTCCGAGAAATTCTGAACTCAGAGCCACATCTGGCCCCAAGGGTTCGGCGTAAGGAATTGTGAACTGGTTCTCACGTTAGAGGAGGGAGAAGGGCGCTGTTTAAATTAGCTTCCCCAGACTTGTCTGGTTTTCATTTTCTAACATGAAGCACATTGAGACATTTTCTCTGATTTCTAGTTAACCAGCTATATTCGAAAGGAAGAATAACTGCTCGATGGGAGGTTTTTAAAATTTTAAGATATCAAAGAGTAAGGGCACTTAGCAGGTTGTTTCAGGGGTGCAGGGATGAGAGATGAGAGGTCTGTCGGTGGTGGGGTTTTATGACACGCACAGAGTCACACTGTTCGCAGAGTGCCGGGGTACAGAGTGCATCTTCTCACTCCAGGGACACAGCATTGGCATTACTGTCTTGCTTGTGCTTTTCTTAATGAACTTGAGGTGACTCTTCAGGTCACCTCCCTCCCTCCCAGCCTATAAAGGGAGGAGCAAGCCAGCCTCCCAACAGAAGACCCTAGGCAGCCCTCAAGAAAGGATCAGCTCTCTGATGGAAGGCAGTATGATAAATGATAAACGCAGTTCACAGAATATTAAAATGATGCATTTGCTCAAACAAGCATGGCTCGAAGCAGTTCAGCACCCCACCACCTTAGTCCAGGGTGTAAGACCTGACTTGTTAAGAGGGTGAACATGCACAGACTCCCACACACCTTCCCGGACAGAGCTCACAAACACGCGTGTTGTCTTCAGCAAAAAGGATGGAGCACGGCTGACACTAGTTAAAATTCCCGTTTCCGTTGCTGGGATGTTGAACCAGATCACCAGGATACCCTAGTTAGTGACCCCGGCCTTCCCCTTCACCCCCCAAGAGCAGTGTCTATTCGTGAACAAGCTGTTACTGGAAGAAGAGAGAGTTGTGTCAGTCAAATTTTCCTTGACATTTATGATACTGATCTGGCCTGGAGTGTCTACTAAATTAAAAGGCATGTTGAATTTAAAATACGATTTCATTTTATATTTCTTTTTTTCTAGTATTTAATATTTTCTTACTTTCTAACCTGTTTGTAGATACAAGCCTCCTCCCCAGCACAGAAAGACACCTTTCATTCTAAATTTAAACTAATAATTCTAGCAACCTAAGACATGGCATGCTTTTTACCTAGGATCTGTGATTAAAATGGCACCATTTTAAATAGGACTTTGTGGGTGGGCCAAGGCCCCCCATTTCTCTCGGTCACAGGTGAGCACTACGTTGCCGTCAGGATAACTGTCTTCCTCTCCTCGAGCCACTGCTGCTGCCCACAGCAGAACCCCTGAATGCTCATTTAGCCAGCAGACACTTAAGACCCTTCCATGTTAGGTGCTATGGACAGCTCCCTGCCCACGAAGGCGTGTGTGTGTGTATGTGTGAGAGAGGGGGGACAGGTCAGTAAACGGGCGATGACAGCTGAACATGGTGGCTGCTCTAGTGGGAGCAACATAGGCTGCTGTGGGCACATGGGAGGGTGCCTAACGAGACTCTCTGAGAAGTTAGGGAAGGCTTCCTGAAAGAAAGAGAATAAATAAACCAGCGGCTCTCAACCCCTGTACAGATCCTTAAAATCTGAGGACCCTCGAGAGTTTTTCTCTATTCAGACATCTAGCTATCAATATTTATTGTATTAGAAATTAAAACAAAAAAATACTACTTTTTACATCCCTTAAAATAACAAACCTATTATATGTTAGCATAAATGACATTTTATTAAAAAATAACTACATGTTTCAAAAATAAAACTTAGCCAAAAGAGTGGCTTTGTTTTACATTTTCACAAATCTCTTTCGGCTTAGTAGAAGACAGCTAGATTCTTATATCAGTTCCTGCATTCAACCTGTTGCAATGACACATGTCACGTAGCCTCTGGAAAATTCCACTGTATGAGAGAATGAGAGTAAAAACAAATAATGTTTTTTTTATTTATCCTTATGAAATGAGTTTTAAGTTTAGGGACCCCTTAAAAGGGTCTCAGAGACCACTAGGGGTGCCCAGACCACACTCCAGTCTCAACTAATCTTAGGAACCAGGGGTGACAAGTTGGAGGGGGAGGTAGAGGATGCAGGGAAGAAATACAGACCTGGGTAGTGAGCATAGCACCAGCGAATTTCTAGAAGCAGAAAGCCTGGCATGAGGTGCGGAGGGTTTTTGCAGCTGTGGCTGTCACTGGTTTGGGGGAGCATGGCACCTTGGGAAATGCATCTGACC
Source organism: Pteropus alecto (assembly GCF_000325575.1). Taxonomy (NCBI): domain Eukaryota; kingdom Metazoa; phylum Chordata; class Mammalia; order Chiroptera; family Pteropodidae; genus Pteropus; species Pteropus alecto. The sequence goes on along the minus strand of NW_006430726.1, from coordinate 4,742,010 downwards.
CTCTGAGACTTAAGAAGAAGGTTGGAGGAGCCCACGAGTTAGCTCTTGGTGTCCATGGGACGCCTGAGCGTGGTGCCAAGAGCTTTGCTTTTGTTACGGGAGGGACCTTTCTGTACAAGGCTCCAGCGAATGTGTTTGGCTTTTTCTTAACCGCTTGGTGTGTATGGAACCTGTATGTCAACCTAGTGTCTGGGTTTCTGCTGACACATTCCTGCCCCTTCAACCCAGAACGCTGACATAATCATAGGTCAGAGTTGCACTTAAGAGCTGCTTGCAAAGTGGGTGATCTGGGAGTATCATTCTGATTATGCCCAGAAAAAGAATATGTAAGGGGACAGAAGAGAGAAGTTGAATAGTAAATGTTATACGTTTTGTGAAATAGGATTAAATTTTATACGTTTGTGAAATAGGATTAAACCTTCTCTCCCTTCCTCATATGTCTGGGGATTTAGAAGAGAAAATTTGATCCTTAGTTATTTTGGTGGGGTGTTCTTCCCAGTTTGACCCTGGCATGCATTCCGAGCTGTACTGGGGGACTATTTTCCCTGTTTGGAGTCATTCTCTTGTCCCCTTTAAGATCGTAGCCGTTGGGAAGGACTGTATTTATTAGTCAGGTTAATAGGGGACCTCTGCACAAGGCCAGCGTTGATTGACAAGTTACATCCAAATGATATTGTATGAGTCAAAGGCATGTGTCATAATGGATACTCATCATCTGCCCTTCAGGAGTAATCACTGGGTAGAAGATTTGTGGTGTGCGCACAGTGCTGCATTTGCAAAACTCCTGTCTGGTACACATTGAAACGTTGCAAATATGAACTGAAGTTAATACGTGCTGCACACATCCCTCCCCCGCCCCACATACACACCTATTTCTAGCCAATCAGATTTCCATGCCTGTAGAACTTCTGGGGTGATATGCGTGCAGATGCTCTAGACCCTACTGCGAGTCACATAGGAAATTTCAAATTTTCTAGTAGCCATATTAAGAAAAGTAAAAGAACAGGTGAAGTGACTTTTATTTAACATATTTCATTCAGTCTATCCAAAATATTATCACTTCAGCATATAACACAGCCACATTTCAGGCGCTCAACTGCCACATCTGAGTGCGTGGCTATGGTATTGGACAGTGTGGCTCTAGAAAATAAAACTTTCCGGTTTCATTGAAATACAGCCCTCTGTTTAGTTCCTTATCGTTTGTGACCTGTTTTTTCCTGGGATCCCCTGGTTTGATGTCCCAGCTGAACTGGCCTTGTTGAAGTAGTCTGGCCATTCTCTTGAGATGAGGTCTGTGAAGCTACGTGTCAATCAGATGGTAGACGTGGAAGAGAACTGCATATTCCCAGTTTCCAGACCGTTGACTTTCCTGGTGGATACTAACTTCTGACAAGCAGTGAACAGCAGCGGGCCAGCGTCCACTAAACACCCTTTGTGGCCCGTGCCCCTGATCACTTCTCCCATGCCACGAATTTTTCCTGGTATCTACCTTCTGTCTCCTCTCAGAATGACGACTATTTTAAAATGACAGCCCAACGCATTGCTAAACATCTTTTCACTCTTGCAGACACAGTTCCAACATAAACCTCCACCAGAAGGTATTGACCCAAGAAGCATTGGACAGCAGCGAAGACCACTTCCATGCAGCTTACCTTCTGAAAGATGTGGCTAAGGAGGCCTATCAGGATGTGGCTTTCACGCAGCAAGCCTCCCACACATCCGTCATCTTCAAGGGAGCCAGTCGGATGGGCAGCCTGGTTTACCCAATAACCCAAGTCCACGGTGCCGGCCGCGAGAGCTACAACCCTGGTCCGCCAAGTGAAGGCACCATCCTGGACCTGAGCACTACCTCGAGCATCAAGTCAGAGATCAGCAGCCATTCCTCTTGGGACTCAGACAGGGCAAGCGAGGAAGGCACTATGCTCATGGAGGACAGCGATGGGAACTGTGAAGGTCCGAGCCTCGTACCTGGGGAGGATGAGTACCCCATCTGTGTGCTGATGGAGAAGGCTGACCAGAGCCTCGCCAGCCTGCCTTCTGGGCTGCCCATAACATGCCACCTCTGCCAAAAGACATACAGCAATAAAGGGACCTTCAGGGCCCACTACAAAACTGTGCACCTCCGCCAGCTGCATAAATGCAAAGTTCCGGGCTGCAACACCATGTTCTCATCCGTTCGCAGCCGAAACAGACACAGCCAGAATCCCAACCTGCACAGAAGCCTGGCTTCTTCTCCAAGTCACCTCCAGTAACAAGATTGGATAAGTGTTTGTCACAATTCAGGAATAAGGTAGTCCAAGGAAACGTTTCTACTTTGTCTAATGCCATTTGGGACAAGCCAGGCAAAAGGTATTTGAGTTGACTTTCTAGTATTCTGCAGCAGGATGAGCAAAAGACAAGCCTTGTGGGAAGTTGAGACTGGGACAGTCTTTCCTATTGTTTTTCTTAGCCCAAGAGGTTTTTCACGGACGTAACGAAAACTTGCAGAAGTGCAGTTTTCCCAGATTTGTTTACACATTCTCTGGGAGAGCTCCAGGTCTGCAGATTGACAGCAGGGGCCCAGGAACTGGGGGCGGCTTGGAGAGAGGCTCACAGGATTAAGGGTCCATTGAGTGTCCTGGGGAAGCAGGCTGTCACCACTGGTGAGAAGCCAGTCTCAAAGATCACATTTTTCAGTTTCTGCTTTAATGAGTCTGAAATCCAGACTTCAGATTGGGAACATGACTTTTTGAGACATTCTCTCCACTTGGAGTGGAAAATTGCTTTTTTTTTCCCCCCGAAGGTCTCATGTGTTACTCCAGGAAGTTCTCAGAGGAAGCGGGTTGGCCTCTAATAAGAACATGGCTGTTACCAAGGATGTTAGTTCTTGCTCTGTAACACATTCAGGAAGCTGGGGGGAGATAGTTCGTGCACTTAAAAATAGTGGTCTTCAATTTAATTTAAAATAATTTTGATAATATTTAATTTGTGTTTATGTTATGTGAGGACTTGGAGTGAGTGCAGACATGTCACAGTGTGACCTCTCGATCTCATTGGAAAGCAGAATGAGTGACGACCCAAACTTTAAAACCACTGCCCGTTTTCATTCGGCAAAGCTCAGAGTCTTCGATGCGATCCCCTGTGGAATGACACGGGCGTGACTCTAGCAGGACCGCTTGCATATTCTCGGCCAAAGCATTTAGAGAATGTGGCTCTGACGGTCGTGCATTTTCCGTATCACTGGATTCCCTCAGTCTTCACCCTTTATAAACGTGTAAGATTAGGGTGAACTTCCGAAGTTACATGGTAGAAAGAAAAGTAGGTCGTTATTACCATACTGTGTGTCTTAATGTTAACTTATTCTGAAATATATTCCACACCGTTATACATGTTTGCTGTTGTAGAAAGGAAGCTTAATCAGTCCCGTGGGACGAGGCCAGCTCCTAAAATTCGGCATTTAAACTACCCTAGAAGGCTGTGGTGGGGAAAAAGACTTCCAAGTTAACCATCTTTTAAAGTTATGGTTGATGTAAGTAATGAAAACCATCCTTAAAGAGAATGGGGGGTTATAGGAGATAGTGTTCTTCTGGCCTAAAGGTGAAAGAAGCCAGCAACCTGTTACTGATTATTTCAGCATTTAAGAAAAATAAATGTGACAACTTAAAATTTGTCTCTGCTGAAAATGAGATGTATCTTTCATCTGTTTTTGTTACCCAGCTGTTCAATATTCCAGTTTCCCCAAACTGGAAAAAATTTGTATACAAATGAGTTTTCTATGATTTAATAAAAATATATGGCATACTTTTTGTTTAAAAAGGCAAATATTTTGTAAAACTAGTTTTGTCATGTGGACTGCCTATTGTATAAGTGCTTGTGGCCTTGCGCGTGCATGCACACGCGCACACACATACACACACAATGAATCTTACAGAGCTGAACCCAAGGGAGGAAGTAGGTGGCATCAGTAGCAATTCATGGGGTCTGAGAAATGAGGTGATCTATGGTCATGTCACCCTGAATATGCCTGATCTCGTCTGATCTCGGAAGCTAAGCAGGGTCGGCCCCGGTTAGTACTTGGATGGGAGACCACCTAGGAAGACCAGGGGCTGTAGGTGTAAAAACAAAAAAAGAAAGAAAGAAATGAGGTGGTTACTTCCCTGGGAGGAGGGGCCAAGTATTGACTTATTACAAAGATAGTGATTTTTAAAATATACTGTCCTATGAAAGGTAAGTCTTTTATAGCCAATGCTCAAAACAGCGTGCAATGAAAGATTTAAGCCTCTTCTTTCATTCTTAAACATGCAGTTTTTTTGAAAGGAACTTTTTATAACATTTTTTTCCTTCTTTTCTAATTTCTTCACCTCTTTTTTCTACCCTTCCAACATAGAGATAAAAGCATGACTCCATCTCCCTACCCAGGTCCCCTCTCAGAGGATGCCATGGGCCCGCTTCACATTTCACTGGGAGAAAAGAAGTCACCGGGAGAACTTTCTCATCTGCCAGCACCTGTACTATGCCTGCCCCCTTGGCCACTTCACCTCTTGCCTGGATGACTGTCGTTGCCTCCTGCCTGGTCTGTTGCATCCATTCCTTTGTACCTCCTACAGTATCCAAAATGGTCTTTCCCGGGTGTAAATCAGATCATGCAGTGCCCAGCTCAGACCCTCCAGTGGCTTCATTGAATAGTTAGTGTAAGATCCAGAGACCCTTCCAAGGCCTACAAGGCTCTAAAACTAAAACACCTTCCTATCCCTGCTCCTTCCCCATCCTCTTTTCCCACGAGTCTTCCATGACAGCCTTGCTCAGCTCTCTCTCCTTTTCCCCGTTAGAGCTCTTCCCCACCTCTCTGCATGACCCCACCACACCGACTCATATTTGCAGTAACCGACCTCACTTTCTGCTCTCAGAATTGGGTGAGAACCCCTTCAGCTTCTCCCAGTGCATGCCCCGCCCCCCATCTGTTTGTCCATACCGACGCCCATCCTCATGTGCTCACATCTGCTTGGATCTCCTGACACTCTATCTAGGTAGACAGACACAGTGAGCTGCAGACCCATATGAGAGGGTGACCAGGATCTCCCTGTACCCCCACCACCCATTTTTCTATCACACTCAGACCTGTCATGGCCTCCGTACGCTCCGTACCTCTCATTGAGGAATCTAAATTTCCCTAGCTCAACCTTTCTGATTTCATCCAATTGTGCTTGTGGATGGCCGTATAGTCTGAGTCCTCCAAGGAGCAGATGCCAGCGGGACTAAATGTGCAAATGTTTTATTAAGAGACTCTTTTTTGAGAGGAAATAGGAGGGGAGCGGGGAGAGGCCAGGGGAGCCGGGAGACACAATGCAGGTCTGATGCCAAGTGAAGGTGAGAGGAGGAGGGTAGGGTTAAATGAAAGTATCGGGACTGCCGTGTAGTCTAAGGAGGTTCAGCAAGGCCACTGGGGAGTCCTTGAGTCCAGGGCAGCCATCAGAGCAGCCCTGCATCTCTCAGGATGGGTTCCCCGGGGATCGTATCAAGTGTGGCCTCTGTGCAAATGTGACAGTGGATTTAGAGCACAGTAGTGGGAGCCCTTGGCCAAACCTTACCTTTCTAAAGCCCCTGAGTCCTGTTTAACGTGGATTCAAAACCTATATTTTCACTGGACTCAAAAGTATTTCTATACTTTTCGAAAGTGGATGCTCTTGCCTCACCCCTCCAGCTGCCGACAGGAAGTCATTTCACCGCTTTGGCCCTCTCCCATTCATTATCAAACTCATCCTTCCTACCGGTTCCATCTCTCTAGCCTGTAACATTTGCAAATGTCTCTCATCTGAATGATGAAAAGAAAGGAAAAAGTAGCTTTCTGGACCCCTGATCCCTTCTAGCAACCCTTCCTTCTCATACAGCTGAGGTCCTCAGAATACTACACTTCGCCTGATGTCCCATAATCACTGCGCTCTTGTTTTTTCCTTTACCTAACAAGGACCCCATTCTCATCAAGGTTCCTGGTAACTCCCAGATGGCCCTCTCCGAGTGACACATGGCATGCCCTGGTCCGTCCTGGGCTTTTTTCCCTCCTCACTCTAATGCTCTCTCTAGGTTGTCTCATTGACCATTGGACATCGTGGACTAATCCACAGCATCTCCAGCTCAACTTGTCCTCAGCTCAGTTTGTCACTTCCCCACCAATCAAACATTTTCCTCCTTCTGTTTCCTTGAATTGAGGGAGTGTGGTGCCATCACCTGGCCAATCCAGACTGAAAACCTGGGGCATTACAGGGTCTGGTTAAGAGCTCGGCTCTGCAAATCTCACTCCTTGGCTACTCCACCTACTAACCAAGTGACTTTGGCCAGGTAACAGCTTCTCTGGGTCTCTGTAGCCTCATCCATATAATGATAAAATAGTCTACTTCGGTGGGTCGTCATGAGGATCAAATGGCATGGTGCATATGAAGCCTTGAGCACAGAGCCTTGGCAGGTGTTAGCTGTGAGCATCGTCTTCATCAGCATCATTACATCCTAGAATTCTTTTATCTCACTCCCAACAGCAGCAGTTGGTCACCAAACCCCAACAAATTACCTACGAAGAAGACACCCTCAAATCCTTTCCTTATTTTCCCTGCTCACCATCAATGTCAGTGCAACGAGGCGGTCCTCTACTTCCTTCCCTTTGTTCTCCGAGATTATTTCAGCAGCCTCCTCCTCCTATTTCTCTCTCAAATCCATCCTCCAGATAGCAGCCTGAGGGAGTTCTACCATAAGCCGGATCTGACAGCAGGCAGACCTTGCTTTATGGCGCTTCGCAGATGCAGCATTTTGATCGACATTGAGGCAAGACTCTCCTCCAGCAAAAAGACAACTCACTGAAGGCTCGGATGACGGTTGGCCTTTCTTAGCAATGAAGTAGTTTTTCATTAAGGTATGTACATTATTTTTTCAGAGATAATGCTGTTGCACACTTTAAATAGACTAGAGTATAATGTAAGCATAATTTTTATATGCACTGGGAAAACAAAAAATTCATGTGACTCCTTTTATTGCGTGGTTCGGAACCAAACCTGCAACACCTCCGAGACATGCTTCTATGTCGCCCCTGCCTCCAGGTGCTTCCCACGGCGGATAGGGCAGAATTCCCACAAGGCCAGCTGCAGCCAGGCTGACGCCCTGCAGTTGCCCCACAGCCCCCTTATGGCCCTGCCACATGTTGCTTCCTCTGCAGGAACTGCCTTCCCAGCCTCTGACCCACAAACCCTTGGTCCTCTATTGAGATGCAGCTCAGGTGTCACCACTTTCAAGAGACCCCTCGTGACCTCCCTCTCAGCATGGAGTGAAGCGAGCCCATTCTTGGTACCCATATGTTGTCAAGATTCGCTCACAAATTCGCCTTACCCCACCCTTGCCCCTCATTTGGCAGTCCTGCTGTCAGCATTCGCCCCTTACCAAGGGGCTTTACTTGTGGCCTCAGCTGTCAGTCCACATATTGAGAACGTACTGAGAACATATTGACACATATTGAGAACCCACCTACTCTGTGCCAGCCACTGCTGAGTATACAGTGGTGGATCCAATAGACATGGTCCCTGCTCTTGTGGCATTTAGGGCCCAGCCTGGGAGAAAGATGTTAAAGCAGAAAATAAAAATAAATGACACAAGCTGAATTTCCAGATGAAGAGTCTCTCTATCTTCAACTTCTCTTGCTATCATCCTTCCTGGCTAGGCCTATCTGACTGAGGGCATGGGGTCATGACCTGTCCCCCTAAAGGCCTAGCACACTCAGCCTCCCCTCCCTGGTGTGTGGCTACATAAATATAACTTGACTGTCAATTTCCGGCACATTCCTAAACCTTCAGTCTTGAGGGGTCATCCTTCTGTTTATATTCAAATTAAATGACCCCACCATTTAAGAAAACTGATCTCAGCAATCACCGTCTCCATCAGCCTTTGAACGTAAGCAAAGCATCAGCTCCCAGATTGAGAGCATACTTTCGAATCAGTGGACCTTCAACTGACAGAGGAAAACCAGCTTTTTTGCCCTTACTCATGGGGATCTGATCATATGTACTCTCCTGATCAAGCTCTCAGTCTTTTACTCCCTACCCTAGAAGAGGGTGAAAGACCACGGGGCCACATTTATGGCCTACTGGTCTACCTCAGGATGCTTAGTTTCTAAGTTGGCCAATCCACTCACATCCAAATTTTGCCTGATTTCTTAAAATCTACCTCTATCACTGCTTTTTTTTTCTTTTCTTTATTGAAAAATAAATTCCCATAACATGAAGTTTACCATTTTAATCATGTTTCAAGTGTATCATCCGGTGGTATTTAGTACATTCACAAGTTTGTGCAACCACCACCTCTCCCTCTAGTTCCAAAACATGTTCGTCACCCCAAAATAAAATCCCGCACCCATTAAGCAGCCACTCTCCACTCTCCCCTCACATCAGCCCCTGGCAGTCGTGAATCTGCTCTCTGCTTCTGTGGATTTATTTGCTTATTCTGGATATGTCATGTAAATGGAATGGTACAATACGTGACCTTTTGCATCTGGCTGCTTTTGCTTAGCGTAATGTGTTCAAGGTTCCTTTATGTTGTAACGTATATCATTTCTTCTCACAACTAAATAATATTCTATCGCATGGATATACCACATCATTTTAATTTGTTTGTTCATTCATCGGTTGATGGACATTTGAGTTGTTTTCACTTTTCGATTATTATGAATAATGATGCCCTGAACATTTACGTACAAATTTTTGTTTGGAAATATGTTTTCATTTCACTTGGATACATACCTAAGAGTGGAATTGCTTGGTAATAGGGTAACTATATATCTGGCTTTTTGAGGAACCACCAATTACTTTCTTAGATCACTGATTCTTTAAAACATGTTCGAGGATTCACATTTCGGATTGTGGGTGAGTGGTGCCCTCTTGTGGAACTTCTTGGTTATTACAATTGGTGTGCATTTCTCTTGAGTCTCATCAGGCCTAGTTTGAAATGTGTTTAGAAATTTCCCTCGTGACCTACTCATGTCCTCCAATTTCAAGGCTAGCTGAAAAGAGAACATGTTTATTGAATGTTAAGTCCATAGAGGTGATACCTAATGGTGGTTTTGATTTGTGTTTTTCTGATAATTAGTGATGTTGAGCACCTTTTCATTTATCTGTCGGCCTTTGTATATATCTTCTTTGGAAAACAGCCCTTGAGAATTTTAGACATTACTTATGTAATGCATTATTTACGTAAAACCAAAATGTTTTAATTTAAACTTTATATTTTCATGAAAAAAAAATTTGCCATTCAAGCGTATAATGTTCATTTTGTGCCAAGGTAAAGAATTGATAGTACATAGTTCATGGTCCATCTAGACAAATCTGAATATGTACACAGTAAGATTAGCTTTCATTGTTTAGCATAACGAAATGTCCTTCAGCCATCCTGTGCCAGTACCTTGCTCACTCATGCCAGAATGATGAACTGGAATACAAAGAAAAGAAGGAAACTTATTCCTACCTGGAAAAGACATTTTGTTATGTAAAACGACGTACTCAAGGTGTCAGAGGAGGACTTGACAAGGTAATGGTTCTTTTCTCTTACCTAAGCGGGTCTCCCACCCAGCTCTCCAGACTCCTAGCCCTGTTGATCATCCACACTGGCAGCAGAACCACCCCCAAATCCTCACTGTGTTTTGACAGTCACCATTGGTTCTGAGGTCCTGAGCAGGGTTTGTGATATGCAGGACCCAGGGCCAGGATGCCTCTTGCCTGGATCTGTGACTGGAACAGTAAAGAATGTAGAGCTTATTTCACAGTCAAATAAGTTGGGCAAATGCTAAGTAGAAGCACAGTTATAAGCCATCTTGAATGCAGGGATTCTTAGAGCCTCTATCGTATTAGAGAACCCAAAAAAAGGAGAAGAAACCTAAGAAAATTGTTTCCCATTCTTATACTTTTTATTTCCTTACCTTATTTCACAGGCGTCAACTGCTGTACAATCTTGAATAGAAGTAATAGCAGATAATCTTGTTCACAATCCTAGGGGGAGAGTTTATTTACAGATAAAATTTCTATATTGAGTAGATTTAGGATTTATTCACATTTCTCTTTCTTCTTGTGTCAATCTGGTAAGATGTGCTTTCCTAGTACATTGTCAGTTTCATCTAAAATTTCAAATACAATGGCATAAAGTTGTACACAATGCCCTTTTTATTACTTTATATATCTGTAGAATTTGAAATGCCTCTTTCAGATTTGCCTTTTTCCTCCTTCATATTGCGATTTGTGCTTTTCTTATTTCTTTTGATCAGTCTTGACAGAAGCTTATCCATTTGATTAGCCCTTTTAGAAAAACAAATTTTGGCTTTGCTGATGCTCTCTGTGATATATTTTTATAGTTTATTGATTTCTACTCTTTGTTATTTCCTTCTCCTTTTCCGAATTTACCTTTCTATTCTTTCTGTAAATTCTTGAGGTGGATGCATAAATCATTGCTTTTCATCCTTCCCCCCCTAATATACGCATTTAAGGCTCTCTAAACAACTTTAGCTTCATCTCGCAAGTTTAGATCACTTGTGTTTCCAATATCATTCAGTTCAAAAGATATTTTGACTTCTATTGTGATTCCTTCCTTGACTCACGGGTTATTTAAAATAAGCCAATAAAAATATTCCCAAATATTTGAACATATCCTAGTTTTCTTTTGTTATCGATTTCACAGCTTAATTCCACTGTGGTCAGAGAATGTACAGTGCCTCATTTTAATCCTTTGGAAGCTGTTGAGACTAGCTCTGCAAGTCAGCATGTGGTCAATTTTGATAAACGTTCCATGTATATTTGAAAATAATGTGATGTGTGTTCTAAAGACATTTAGTACTATGTCCTAAATATCAATAAGATTATGTTTATTGTTATTCAGGTCACCAGTAGTCTTACTGATTTTTTTTTTTTTGTCCACTCTTTCTATTAGTTCACAGCTAAAGAGAATTGAACTAATTGAAATCTCCTACCATAATTGTGGATTTCTCTTTTTTCTTTTAGGCCTGTCAGTTTTTTGCTTTATATACTTTCAGGCAATGTTATTAATGTATACAAATGTAGCATTTTTTCTTTTATTTTTATGTGATGTCTCTTTATAGCAGCATTTCTGCGGCAGTACTGACACGCTGGGAAGGATAGTTCTTTGTAACGTGGGCGTGGGGGGTAGGATGTTTAGCAAGACCCTTGTTCTCTATGCCCTAGATGCCAGTAGCATCCCCACCCCCAGTCATGACAGTAAAAGAATATCTCTAGACTGTCAAATGTCCACCGGAGTGCAAAATCACTCCCGATTGATAGCCACTCATCGATAGTGATGGTTTGTGCCTTAAAAGTCTATTTTGTCTGTTATTAGTAAAGCCACTTTCTATTGATATTTGCAGGGTTTTTTAATCATTTTGCTTCCAACCTTTCGATACCCTTACTCAAGATATGTCTCTTGTCAGCGTAAGGTTGACTGTCTTTTTCATCTAGTCTGACAGTCTTTTAATTATAATTGGAGTATTTGTTCCTTTAATGTCATCACTGATGTTTTGGTTTAAATCTACCATATAACTAGTTCATATTTAATCAATTATTGTTCTTTTTTTTTTCTCCTTCCTTACCTTTTTATTACGTATTCTTTTACTGTTTTCTTATTCCCTTTAGCTGAACATTCTTTTATTCTTCTTTTAGTTGCTACCTTAGAGATCACATGTATCTTTAACTTATTAAAATGTAATATGTTAGTACTTTTACTACTTTCTATATTATCCTAGGACCTTAGACCATTTAACTCCATTTACCTGTCTCACTTTTTGTTCATTTTCATTTCTCCATTTATATGACCCAAGTAATTTATCATGACTTAATTTTATAGAGCCAATGTTTATTTCAATTTACTCAAAATTTTATTTTTTTCCATTGTTCATTTCTTCCTGCATCTGGGATCGTGTTCCTGGAGTATGTCATTTAGTGCAGGCCTACTGTTGATGAATTCTCTAGGTTTATGTTTATCTAAAAATTGTCTTTATTTCACTTTCAATTGAAAGATAGTTTGCTTGCCTTAGAATTTTTGGTTGCCAATGATTTTCTTTCTGTTGATACAGCAGCTCTGTCTTTTTCCTGTACCTTTGAAGAGAATGTGTTTCAGCTTCTGTCTTCTCTTTGTCTATGGGCTTCAATGGTTTCTTTGTATTTATCATGATTGTTATTCAAAATACTTTTTAATCCATGGCTTGATAGCTTTCATCAGTTTTAGAAACTTCTTGGCCATCACCGCTTCAAATACTGCTTCTATCTCATTCTCTGTCTCTCATCATCATTTGAACTCCACATTAGCCTTTTTCACCATATCTCGTGGACAGAAAATATCTTACAAATAGAAAGCTGATATAGCTCTACTATGTTCCTTTCTGGGTTTGCTTCGCTTTTATGTCTCTTGGCTTTGGTCTGAACGTTTTTCCTTTTGACCTAACTTTAAGATCAGGAATTCTCTTTAGCCGTGTCTAATCTGCTATTAAATCTTGCTTCAGTTATCTGTTGCTGCCTGACAGACAACCCACGCCCAGATTTTGTGGTTTAAAACAACTGCCAGCATTTACCTGTACAGGATTCTGCACTTCGAGCAAGGCCCAGTGGGGATAGCGTGTCTCTGTGCCATGCGGTGTTGGCTGGGGTCGGAGGATCCGAGATGACTTCCCTGACATATCTAGCACCTTATTTAGGGGAATCAGAAGAGTTGGAGCCTGGCCGGGTCTTTCTCTGCCCCTGTGTCTGTCTCTGTCTCTGAAGTCTTTCATTCTCCAGGGCCTGTCTCTCTCCCTGTGCCCCTTCCTCCTCCATACCAGCCGGGGATTTAAAATTCTTTACATGGTGGGTCAGCGCTCCAAGATGGTGAAAACAGAAGATGCTATACTTCTTAACGCCTAGGCCTAGAACTAGCAAAACATCATTCTTCCCACATCTTTTACTACAGATAATAGCCTTTTAGATGGTTGAAGTTAAACACCCTAGCCTCCTGGGACTGCTGCAACACTACATCCGCTGTGGTTTGATCCCCTCATCATGCTCCTTGTCCTCCATGGCTCCTAGGCCTAGAACAGTGACAGACACATAACAGTACTCAACATATATTTGTTCAATAAACGAATGAAGGAAGGAACGCTGACTGTTGATCCAGTTCTCCCTTCGGCAGCAGACACACTCATATTGGAACAAAACTGGCCAAGATTACAAATTACTAGCCAAATTTGCAACCTCTTCACATTTTAATATCTTTTACATCTTAAATCACCTCCCCCCAAATACATAGTAACTCATTAAAATTCCCCAGTTTTCCCCTCAGCCTGCGACAGGACAGTGAAGAGGTAAGAATGAGAACCACCTCGATGAAAACGGCCTGTGGACTCCCTCAGGTACGATTCCCAGGACTTGAAATGATCCCCTTTCCCTCCTGGTAATGCTCAAGAGGTGTCTTCAGAGACCATCGACATGCGTCTGAGGTCATTACTGGACTGCTCTCTGCTTCTCGACTTGTGGCCTGGGTCCAGTGGCTGCTGTTACCCACCCTCACTCCAGCAATGCTGGCTGATCCCTCCCCTATCCCATCATGGCCCATATTGTTTTGACAGTGCGTTCTGCCAACCTAGAGCCGCCCCGATGCTCACACGGAGGCGGGAGTTCTGTCTCTCATACATAGGTAGTATATTACAATTCTTTTACTTGACTCTCAAGAGGGTGTCAATATCTTACAGCCCTTTCGAGGAGTGAGACCAGTCCCCCTGGGACTGGGACATCCGAGAGATACCTCTACTGGCAAAAGTAGTAGAAATAAACTCTGATGCCAAGTCCAGAGAGCTCCCTTCTGACGTGTGTGTGTGTGTGTGTGTGTGTGTGTGTGTGTAACACCAAATTTTCCTGACTCCCTTTCCACGATTTTCATCATTTCATTTTAACAACCGACATTTAACGAATAGTTACTACGTGCCAGGAACTGTTCGATGTGCTTTATATGTATCGTCTCATACATAGTTTCGAGTGGAGGAATAGATTTGGGGCGACTGGAGCAACATGGGATGGGTGAATTTGGGCTATAATATTTGGAGAAACTGTTAACGGTTTTGTTACGAAGCTGAGTCAAGATATGAAAGAGGAACGTGAAAGCAGGAGAGGTTCAGCTGAATGTGTGGGTGGGTGTGAGTGAGAAGACTGGCAAAGAATAGATCGAATAGCCGAGGACGGGCAGGGAGAAGTAATAGCTCGTAGGGATTTGAGGATGCTGAAGTAAAAACTGATCGAAGGACGTGGAAATTATCCTCATTTGTGAATCGAGTTCTTCCCCAATTTCAGAAGTAAAATTAATGCGTTTTATTTTGATACAGTAGTAGACCAGCTCTTGGGGCCACATTGGCTATAAAATGAAATCTATCAGACCCATTTACTGGTTTTTGTGGTATCTCTATAAAGGGTTACTTGTTATCTGTTAAATATTTGAATAGAGCATTGTTCTGGAAAAGCCACAGAAATAGTCCTTTGCATAAAAGCAGAGGAACCAGTCTCAAAGCTCTGTCTGCACCGAAGGCCACAGGGTAGCGCTTCATCCCCAGCAAAATTGTGATGACAAGGTGGTCGGCATCCAGCCTGGCTGCACAGACAGATGGGCTCTCAGCCAGGCACATTAGGAGATTCCTGATGACCAGACAGAGGGACCCTGTAAGGGGATTCCCATGTGCGTGTGTTATTAAGTCTCACTTGCTAGGGCATGAGAGGCAGGCCCATGACGTGCACCGAGCAGTCAGGCCAGGCTCAACTGAAAGCCTGAAACCAAAGCCTAGACTGGGAGAAATCTCCGCCTTCTCAAAATAACCAAACCCCATCAATTATCCCCTCTTTGGCCTCTGTCGTCAACCACTCTGCTGGCTCCTTCTCATGACAAGCTCAGATTTCTCCAGTCATTAAAAAACAGCCAGATCATCTGAGTGACTCTTCGTGCTTTCCTGCTCCTCCTCCTCCACTGTTGGGAAGGAACTGTCCACCCTTCCTGCCTCCACATTTTCACCTCTCATTCCCATCTGAAGCCACCGCTCTCTGGTTCTTCCCACCACCATTTCAGGAAGGCGGTTACCAGCGAGGTCGCCAGTGACTTCTCAAGCACTAGCTTCAGGGGACCCATTCCTTCCTTATCTTACCTGACCTTCCTGTGGCATGTATGTGGAAACATCCCTCCCTCTAGAAATTCTTTCCTCCTTTGATTCCTATAGCCCTACGGCCCTCTTCTTTTTCTGCCTGACCGTTCAATGTTGGTGTTACCTGGCTCCATCCTTTTCTCATTCTATACAGTCTCCTGGGAACCTCCCTCAGGGTTTCAGCCACTTGGATATTGATACCACTCAGACTCTATGTTCTGCCTTGACCACTTTGCCTAAGCTGTTTATTGAGATGTCGATGGGGCACCCAGAGAGACATTTCCACTGAACATGTCTCTCTGGGTGCCCCATCAACATCTCAATACACAAAACCACTCACGACCTCATCACCAAGTTGCCCATTCTTTGTGGATTTCCTCATGTTGCTGAGTGTCAAAACTAATCATCCCGTTGCTTAAGCCAGAAACCAGGGAATGGTTTTTGACTCTTCCTTCTTCCTATCTGCCACCAGATAAATAGGCAAGCCCTGTCTCAGCCCTTGTCGTCTCTCCTGGTGAGAACCCCCAACCTGAACCTCTCGCCCTCTCAAATCCATCTCCACACCGGCCACCAGAGCCATCTGTCTGAACCCAAGTCAAGATCATGTCCTTCCCCCGTTAAAGTCTTCCCATAGCTTCCAACTGATCTTTGCCCTCCCATTTCTCTCCTGTCTCCTAGTTCTACCCTATGTCCAGAGAGGCCAGACTATAGTGGGCAGCCAGGACTGTGGCAGTTAATCAGAGGGATCTGGGTTTGACATAAGAGAATACAGCAACCATACATAGGTTCAGAAGCAAGGCATGATTGCATGATGACGTGATGACAGGTACACATGGCAGGTTCTAGCAGTAGGAGACTCCTATAGACCGAATATTTGTGTCCTCCCAAAATTCATGTTAAATCCTAATACTCAATGTATTTGTAAGTGGGGCCTTTGGGAGGTGATTAGGTCATGAGTGGGATTAGTGCCCTTAAAGAGATCCTAGAGTTTCCCTCTCCTGCTCCCCTTCCCACCCCATGGGGGGAAAGACCGCTAAAAAGACTATTGTCTATGAACCCAGAAGCCAGCCCTCACCAGATGACAGAATTGCCCGTGCCTTGTTCTCGGATCTCCCAGCCTCCAGAAATGTGAGAAAAATTTCCATTGTTTATAAGTCACCCGGTCTGTGGTATTTCGTTATAGCAATCCAGAGGGACTGTGAAAGAGACAGCGGACCCAAATGTCAATTGTGCTAAGCCTATGTCACCAAACCGAGAATACCTAAGTTAATTACAATTTCAGCCTCTTCCAGGAATGAAATCTGGAATTACCTGGTCAGCACCAGCGAGGTAATCTATCTGACAGACCCCTGCACTTCCTCAAAACAACTGTGACCTTGCGGGAAACAATCTACTAGTAATTTCCTTGTCCCGCCCCCTTCCACCTGTAAGTCTTGCACTGTGTACAGCCCCTCGGAGGTCCTTTCCCATCTGGTAGATGGGATGCTGCGCGTGCACCAAGCATTGGAAAAAGCCAATAAGATCTTTAAAATGTACTCAGTTAACTTTTGTTTTCTAACAGGACTAAGCCATGGGCTACTGCACTGAGGCCAAAGGACCTAGACCAGTCTTCCGCAGTGAGAAAAGAAGAAAAGGTGAACCTGTTGGACTGGTGAGGAAGGGTAAATATCTGCAGAGGAAGATCCCCAGGTCAGATAGTAAGGAGGTGCATTAGTAGGTGACGTCAAGGACTGTTAACAAAGCTAACGGTCCACAGGAAGTCAAGGGACTTTGAAGCCCCATTATTGGAAGTCCAGCATCAAGGGACAAGAGCAGGGGCGCAAGCGTGGGCGGGCGCGCGTGCGTGCACACACGCACACACACACACACACACACACACTTCTACAAGACAAGTGAGGAAGGCAGGTGTAGGAGAAACTGTGGCTTCTATAAAAGGGGGAGAGGGCAGGAAAACCTGCAAGAGGGGGCAGACAAAAAACGAGGAGCACTGTCCTTGTGACAAGATGAAGGCCACAGAGTCAGCTGACCTAAAGGCGCGCTTCGGGATGATGAAAGAGGCAGCATTCGTTCATTGGGCAGATTCAGAAACACCTTGTCCCAAGGGTTGCCAGGACTGGAAAAAAGTGACTTGCCAGAGTAAGTCCCTTTCCCCAAACTAGCGGCCTGTAAGACCCACGCGTGAAGACGCACGACCACGAGTGCACTTTGCAGTCTCGCAGAGCCCCCCTTCGCCTCTCGACAGGGCCATGAGGCAGACCCGGTGACCCTCGTTCAACAGCTTGCCCGGGGCGGGTCACCCTGCATTGTCAAGGGCAGCCCCGGGGCGAGAACCCCCACAAGGTCGCCGGCTCCAGAGCGGTGCCCTTCCCGCGGCCGGATGGTCCCCCGGGCCTGCAGCGCCCCCGTGCCC
>NW_006430726.1:4686542-4723234 GCF_000325575.1 Pteropus alecto | reverse complement strand
TCAACCGACGCCCAGGCGCCGCTGCCGCGGACCGGGAAGCCCCTCGCGCCTTCTCACCTCCATGTTTGCTTTAGGGGGACCCCAGACCTCCCCCTCGGCCTCCCGCCACAGCCCCCCAGTGCCCCCCACACCCCGCGTCCTGGGTAGCAGGGTCCCTCGCTGGGCCCTTGCTCTGGAAAGCATCTGCGGGTGACACAGAGCATGAACATCTTTTCGTAAGCCCTTTGAGTGAGCAAGAGCCACAGCGCTGCCATGTGTGCTTTGTGTCTTAAACTAAGTCGTCGCTCGCAATGTAACGAAGAGGAGGGTCGAGGCATCTCGGAGGCTGCATTGGTGTCCTTGAGGAATAGAATTAGACGTGGGAGATATGGCCATAAATATGAGCGTGAGCGCCAAAATGTTGTGTTGTCGTCAGGTGACGATAGCAAAACCAGAAAAGAAGAGAAAAGATACACCCGTTCGCAGAAGGAAGTGACATCACGGGTGACCAGGCTGCAGTTTAGTGAAGTTGAAGGAATAGATGGACATAATCACGTTTTTCTGTGTGTGTGTGTGTTTAGTTTGCCATGACTAAAATGGCAAGAACATTGGGCCAGGGGTTGGGGGACCTGGGGTCTCATCTGGGCTTATCATTTTAACTGTCTGAATATCCATTTCTGCAGTTATAAAATTATCATCTCTAGGATTCTTTCCACCACTTACACAACCTCAGATTTCAGGTGGAAAAAAAAACAGTCTTATTCAGGTTCCATTAGGCTCCGCAGATAACTTTCTCCACATCCAGACTGTAGGTTTTGTCCTTAGATAAGGTAAAGTTTTCATAGTAGACTAACCGGTTATCTTTCGTGCTATAGTGCCATACAGCTTAAAGGGGTAAGATTTGTGACTTGAGCCCTTGAGGGAATCCCTGAATGTATTTGTTGAGTAGGAAATAAACAGCGATAGGACCATGTTTATACATGGTCAAAAGTGAATTAAAGGTTATCACCAGTTGGTCATTTCCTTGTAACACAATGGCTTTCTGTAACCTTACCTTTGAAAACTATTCTCAGTCAAAAAGAAAGTATTCTTAAAATTTCATTAACAGATTGCTTGCATAGCTTGGTCACCTGTAGTAATTTCGAAACAAAAGTGCTGCAGAAATGGTCCTAGTTGTATATCTAATTGTACCTAAAATTCCTAGAAGTTATAATTTCAAACCAAGGCAAAATGGAAAATAAAATGAGAAAATCAGTTATGTTAGATAAGATACAGTAAATACAGGAAAGAAAAACCTATGTTCATATTTAACTTCCTTAAAAAAAGACCTAAGTCTTTTTTTTTTTTTAAGTGTATTATTTCATAGTCAGTGGCATGTTGGCAGTTTCCAAGGAAAGGGAAATGTTAGACAAAGAAGAAAAAGATATTCGAGTCCCTACTCTGGTACAGTGCTGTGTGCTTCACATGTATAGTCATTTTAATCCCAATTCTATGAGACATTTCCCCATTTTACACCTAGCTATAGCTTTGTAGATGATGATGCTATAAAATACTAACTGGAAAAAAAAATCCTACTCATTCAGATTTCAAATACTATCACTTGTTGTGAAGGCCATTCCCATGGGGATTCTGTATGACCCTCCAAGAATTCAACTTTAGGAGGAAAAATATGAGGGAGGCAGATTTCAGCTTTCTAAGAGTCAGAGCTGGAATGGAGAAGTGACTGCCCTGCTGTAGGGAAGACATCTGGTCCTTGCCGCCCCTTGTGTGGAATGTGGGCCAAGAGGATTCACATGTCTTGTAAAGGGTCAGGTTGAAATCAGCTTTTAGCTGGGCTTCCTGTTCTGGGACCTCAGGCGTGGTCTGTAATCTAAGTTTCAGTTTACCAGTCTAAAATAGAGATAATTCTCACCAGACAGATTTAGTATATGTAAAAGCACCCAGCAGTGGTACTTGAATATTTCTACCTTTTCCTTTTGAATTTCTAACTTTTCCTCTGTATCATTACACGTTTTTAAATTTTCAGCTCTTCAGTAGATTTTTTTCAACATATTACCATGTAAAATTTTAAATAGAAAAGTGAAAAGAATTGTACAGTGACCACCTGTATATCTACCACCTAGATTCTATAATTAACATTTTACTTGCCCTGTCACATATTTATTCATATATCACTATATCTGTACAGCAGTCAATCTTGTTTTAATGCATTTCTAAGTAAGTTGCAGACATCACTATAATTTACTCCTTGACACTTCAGCACGCATATCATTAACTAGAGGTCAATATTTTTTCCTTTTGAGATAAGATTTACATGGACTGAAACACACCTCAAATGTACCATTCAGTGAGTTTGACAAATGTATGCACTGGTATAACAAACCCCTACCAAGATGTAGAACAGTACCAGTACCTGTGAAAGTCCATTTATGTCTCTTCCTAGTTGATTTCTGTTCTGCTCTCTGTTCAGATGTGTTATTTTAACATTAAATAGCAGCTAGGTGTTTCGAATGGAGTATGCTTTATTGTCTGTGACTTTCAAAATTAGAAGTTCATTTATGCCTAAATATTAACTAGCTTAGTACTGAAAAAATATGCTGAAACAAGAGTCTCCGAACCCGTTTGATTGTGTAGCCTCTTGGTTAAAAAACTTTGAGACTGCATCCCAAATATGTGTAAATTTACTTTAAAATTATATATACTTGTACTTTGTACTAATATGCACATTATAAAAACAAAAACTAAAAGGAATGACATGGTATAAACAGTATTTTATGTTTTAAAATTCTTTTTGGCAAAATATTACTAAAATAATTGGTCTGTATTTTTCAAACTATTAATTTCTAGAATATTTTTTGCCTGCTTCTTGTGATATCTGACTTAGGCGGTCACAGATTTTATCTTCTAAAGATAACTTTTATAATAGAACTGTCACCTCGGCCATTTCCTTGTTTGCTTCTACTTACATTATTAGAATTGTATTTGTAGGTTTCCTTTTAGCTACTTACTTATTTGGCAAGAGTTCAGTTAAAAGTAGATAGTCCATAATTCTCAGCCAGTCACAAACAAATGTCAGTAAATAACAGTACGCCCAAAGTGGATAAATATAATCATCCAAATAAGGACATTACTGTCGATTTATATGTTAAATATTAGTAAAATTCACTTTTTAGGTAAAAATAAGAAACTAAGATGTGAACACTCTGCTTATGTTATCTTTGCTCTAAAAGATGGAAAAACAAAAAAGTCTCAAAATTCTTGAGTTTCAAATGAAGAGCTTTTTTAAATTTAAAAACTGTATATGAGAACTCTCAAATGATACAATCACTTTAGAAAACTGGCCTGATCTACTGTAGTTAAGCACACGCCTACCTTGTGACTAAGCAGTCTGTTCTAGACATATACCCATGAGAAATGAGTGTTTATGTCCACCCAAAGACTTGTACAAGAGTCATTCTACATAGCAGCTTTATCCATAATAGAAGACTGAAAACAACCCAGATGTCCATCAGGAGGGGTATGGGTACACCAATTTGTAGTATATCCATGCAGTGGAGGACTACTCAGTAACAAAAAAGGTCAAACTACTGATACCCACAAAAATATAGCTGAATCGCAAAAATACAAGGTTGAATGAAGAAAGCCAGATACAGACAATACATTCTGTATGATTTCATGACATTCAAAAACAGGCAAACCTGATGAATGGTGATCAGGTTGTGAGAGCTGGAGGTTGGAGAGGTGGTTACTAACTGGGAGGAAGCCCTAGAAATGTTTTGTATCTTGATATAGAAAGTGGTTTACATGGATGTGTACTTCAGTTTAATACTTCAGTTTAAAACACTATGTATGAGGTAGAGAAAGAAGAACCTAATACTCCGAGCTGCTTCAGATATTGAATTTCACCATTCTTAGCATTCGATGAGAATTTTTTTTCCTTAAGGCTTCAGTCCTGCCAAGTTGCTGCTCGGTATATTTTTGATCTAGTTTCAACCTCTCACTTGATAAAATAAGAATAAAGCCTTTAATTTACCATTCTGTGACAACTTAAAGAGCCGAACTCTTATTGAACTTGTATTGAGTACCTACTGTGTGTAAGTCACTGTGCTAGGTGTAGGTTTTCCTTTTTCTTTTAATAGGTTAAATTTCAGCAATTTTAAATAACAGCACGATTACAATTAAAGTGTTTTCACATCCTTTATTAATATAAATACTGGTTGAGAATCCTCAATTTATTTGAATTTTTTTTTTTTTTTGCCTTTGATAATAAACGACTAGACTGTGAGACTTTATTTCTGGAGACCGGGTTACATACTTTCAGAGAATCACTTGAGACTTAAAGTCCTTTTAACCTTAAAGTAAGGTGTTTATAATCTTCATTACTTTGGCCCGAGTCCAAAGAAGTCCATCATTGATACATTTCTCAGGTAGAGTGACACAGGTTCCCTCAGCCTTGTCCCCAGGGACTGTACTCACGTTGCCAAGGAACTGGTAAATTGTCTCATTTTCTTCTACTTAGTCCTGAGAGCAGATAGGCACTTAAACTCTCAGTACCAATATGTACATGTTCCAGTGCTCCCATTTCACCCATATGAATCTATATTTCTGGCACATCCCCTTTGGAATGCCCTAATGATGACTGTTTCCCCATGATTCGGAAAATATTAATTCCCTGAAGTCAGGTTTCTGCCATATGAGATTGTGTTTAGTCTTTTGGAAAATGACTGAAGGTGTAAAATTATATATTACTATCGAGATGTCTGTTAGCATTAGAAAAACATTATAAAGTAGTAAGGATAGTAAACATAACAGGGGAAGAACCCAAATATTACTATTTGTTGGAGAAAGTTGTCTTCTGTTGTGGAAGAGTCCAGATGTTAGATCAGAATCTAGTCCACAGCAAAAAGGCTTCCTAGGCATTTTGAGCAGCGCCATTGAAAGCATGGTCTGCGGACTGCTACCTGTCAGTGAGAAGCTAGGTACAGAAATTGAGAGTAAGAGTTGAGACATTTTTTAGCAATTTGATAGAGTAACTTTATGAATCTAATGATTTTTAAAATGATGTTTGTAATCTGTATTTTAATTTTATTTTTCTAATTCATCTTTAATATATTTTATAAAAATGTCAGTCTGCAACACATTAGAAATTTTTTTAAAAACTAGTTCTTTCCCACAGATAGCATAGAAGTGCTGACTATAAAGACCCTTAAAGGTCAGTAGTGGTCTTTGCACCAAAAATAGTTTGCTCATACTGTACACTGCTTAAACTATCCTTACTTAAAAGAGAGCCTGAGATGACCATGTTATAAAGACTGATTTCACCTATGTAAAGAATGTTGTAACATAAGTAATAATGTTCATTGTAGAAAGCTTAATATCCCTATACCTAGTTAGAAGCATCATGAATATGTATTTGCATATATGCAGGTACATAATTTTTGTAATATGTACTGCTATGCATCTTTTTTTCCCCAATTAAATACTGTATCTTAGATTTTCGGTGGCAATGAATATATTTCTATAACATTATTTGTAGTAGTCATCTGGTAAGTTATGATATGGACCTATTTATTATGAATAATAACCACTTCCTATTATAGGACATTTAGGTTATTTCCAGGTTTTTTTTACTATAAAATAATACTCCGAAACACATTTATTTTAGCTAAATCATTAACTTATTTCTTTGAGACAGGTATCTGGACATTGTGCTTCTGAGTTGGGTGGGGAAACATGAGCACATTTTGAAGCTTTAGAGTTATATTGTTATCATGCCCTCCCCAAAAGTTTTGACTCTCTTACCTATTAGAAGAATAAGAGGATATCTTTTCCCATATATTCATTAAAAATAGATGATTCCGATTTTTTAAAACCTTTGTCATTTTAATAAATATTTAATTGAATTAATTTGGTTACAAGTGAAGCTGAATATATATGTCATACCAACTTATCAAATCACATATATTGTATGTCTTGATTACAAGTTAGGATGAATGTATGTAATAACACTATGAGGTAGATATCCACATAAGAGAACCAAGATTTAGCTTAAGAAATTCACCTAGGGTCACCTGCTTAATAAGTGCCTTAATCTCTGACCATTAAGAATGCCACAAGAAATAAGAAACGTGATACTGGATTAGGTGAAAGGGCTAAAGAAGCATTTGGCGGTGTGTAAGAAGACTACAGATATAGATAATTCACAAGTTGTGAATCTAGCAATTGTAAGTCAACATTTATTGTAACACTTATTTCTCTAGTCTTTACATCTTTGAAAGCCATCTGACACAAGGCAGTAAGATAAAATAAATAAGACATTAGTTATGCATATAGAGAAAGCAGAGACCTGTTAAAATCCATTCTGAATGAATGGCATGGTGTTGATTTAGGTAAAGTGCTAAAACCTTTACCGTGAGAGAACACTGGTATTTGAATATCAAGTAGGTAATTCTGAGATTTACTGGTTCAGTAGAGCCTAGAGGCCAAATCATAAGAGCTGCTACTAGCCTGTGTTGCTTTTTGCCAGTTTACTGCATTCTCAATTCCCATAACAGCATTTTCCTGTGTTATTTCACTGCCATTCGTCATATGCATAATCTCTTCTCAGCTGATTAAAATAGAGGTAGTAATTGAATTTTTCTATTATACCTTATTCGTGCCTAGATAAGAATTTGCTGCTGTTAGTCAGGTAACTAACATCTATATGGTCACAGATAGCCACAGAGAAGTAAGAAGCGTGGAGTAATCTAGAAACTAGTGAACTCAGGCCTTTTGAGTGACATCCTCCAGGTTTCCTGCAGTGTCTGGAAAGACAAGTCCAGGAGTTAAAAGACAGGCACCTCATTCAGCCGCTGTCTTGGTTTGTTAGGTTTGAGCATTTTTTATTTACAACCTCTTTGTAAAACAGGGAGAATGATAATTCTTATTTTCTTGTCTTTTTTTTTCCTTAGAGATCAAATGTTAGAATGTACATGAAAGAAGTGTTTGCTAATTAAATACCTAATAATTACCTCCCAGGAACACTAGACTCGTTATAAAATGCTTAGAACCTAGTAAAGTCTCAGTAAATGCATTTGTGGTTTGGGTGGTATGGTATGTCTTTCATCAGCTTTATGATGGTGAGTTGGCTTTAGACTTAGGGAGTTTTGGGGACTTCCCATTGTTATCCCTTGTTCAGATTCCTAAGTATGATGGGTCATTTCTAGAGATTCTGCATAGCTTCTGAGTTTGGGGGCAAACTGGACTGTACTGTGTTGCTCTACAGAAGGGTCTGTGGATAAACTGCTCTCCACTTGATCCCTGAGACTGAGTTCCGAGTGGTTTCTCTAAGTCTGACTATAAGAGACTCTTAGACTACCCAGATGAGGAGATACCCAGTCTCCAGCATGTGAGAGAATAAGCAGTAAACAAGGTTGCCTCCAGGGGACTGGAAAATTCTTGATAATATAGTAGTAACTTCTCACCTTCTATTGCAAAATATGTTTAAGATGAGAGTTGTTATAAGTGATAGGTTCAGTGGTGGTTAGCAAATACAAAAATGAGTTTCACAGAAGATTCAGAAATTTTTATGTAGGGAGGCTTTAGGTCTTTTCCTTTTTTTTTTTTTGTCATTGAAGTAGAGCTTTTGTAGTAATTGGCATCTTTAATTTTGGAGGAAATGCATATTCAGAGGAATAGTGTTATAAATTCTCAGTTCATTCTTTTATACTTACCATATGTTGAATGGATTGAAAATTAGTTCCCTCTAGACCTCTGTGTGACTTTCTAAATGAGACCAACTATTTTCAAACAAGGCAGAACTGTTACTGTCTCCACTGGACTGCTCCATGAGGGTTAATAATTTTGAAAAAGTATTTAGATCTTGGAAATGAGTTGTTGTTACTGATGGATGCTAATACAGTCTAGTTTAGTGGCTTTCAGATTTTTTTGACTAACAACATTAAGAAATAAACATTAATGCCATATACACACACCAGATAAATCTTTTCACCAAATCATATATATGATGCATTCTGATACATTTATATTTCATTTTGTATAAAATCAGATTGCAACTCACAAAATCAGTTTCACTACCTGCAGTTTGAAAAGCACTGGTCTGGTCTGTTAGGCCAAAGGGAAATTAACCTATGTGAGTTGGTCTGTTCATATAGAAGAGTAGTTGGATTTGGGGGATGAGTTAACAGTCCTGAGTTTTTTAATCTGCTATAGCCACAGTCTCTGCGAAGGTCATATGAATATAAAAAATGAAAGTTACCTTATTTAACCATCCAAGCCATTATTTCTCTTGACCTCAAAAGGCTAAGTATACAGAGCAAATTTTGTACTCTCATCTTTAATCTTTGGACTGCAAATGTATCTATAACTTTCTTGAACCTAATTGTAGTTCTGCACACATACCTTCTTAAGCATGATAAGCTCCATACATTTGCTAACTATTGTACTGTTCGACTGTATTCTGTTCCCTGGCTGATGGTACTGAGGCTCTGGGATTTTCTTGGGTTTGTGAGACTGGACTGTGGAGGTATCAGGCTATGTGTGACTGAGGATGAGGAACTTTTAAGCCAGAAGACTTGCAGGTACCTTCTAAGGTGGATGTGAAGTCATGAGACTAACACGTTTCTAATTGTTCTCTACTTCCTTTAAAATCGCTTTTTGTTCAAAAAGAGATTTTCTTGCCATTAGTAGATTCAGCAGTCTCGGTAGAGAAAACCTAGTGTTGATGATAGTAAGGCATATTTTAATTTCTGGAAAAGATACATTTCTGAAAAGTTACAGTAAGCACAGTTTTACATCTCACATATGGCTGATTGACTCACACAAGATAAGCACATTTCTATTATACTAAACGGAAATATCTGACGACAAAAGGGATAATATTAGATCAATCTCTGTGTCATGCCAGGTATTCAAGAACCCTGGCTGTTCTCCAGCTCAGCCTTCTGTTTCTGCTGCTGTTTACTGGCCCTGTCTTGTGTTATGCAGGGTGGCAGGGGAGGACAAAGCTTTTGATAGAGTTATGAAATATGATGGTGTCCATCGCTCATTTTTTATAAGCTTCCTGTTTGGGGCAAAGATTGATTTAACTGCAAGAGATCAGGGAAACAAGAACAGATGTGTCCCTTGTTTTTGTAGTGCCGTAAAAGCAGATTACAGGGGTAGAGCAGTTCGACAAGAATGGACAGTTGGAGAATTTGGTCAAGTGCAGAGGCGCCGACGGTAGGAAGAGCCCTCTGCCCCTAGAGGTGCTGCTCACTCACTGTCGTGAACCCTGAGTAGGCCTTAGCCTCGTTTTCTCTGGGTGTACCACCCACCTCTTGGCTTTACTCCTTCCCATCCAGACCAGAAGCACTGGAGCTGCTCTCATTCCAGCTTCCTTTTCTCTTTTGTGCGTTCACCCGACAAACTCCTTCCTGGGGCTTCTGTGGCAGCAAATCGTCTGCTGAGACCCCTGGACATACTTGCAGAGACGTGCAGACTTGGGGCAGCTCCGGGACTGATTTCATCGAGGTCCCAAACACCACTGCCGCTCAACAGGCCTTGGCCTGCCCTGGGTCAGTTCCCTGTCCCTCCTTCTCTGCCGTCGGTGGGTACCTTCACTGCTCTCCTCCTGCTCATCTTCCTTCCCCGCATCTCCAGCAGATGGTTTGAGCTTCATAGCTCACACGTTCACTTCCAGGATGCAGTGGAAGAGCAAGAGCTCGGTGGGCAGAGGGAGCCGCGTCTGCGTGGTCCCTGCGCCCCTGGTGCCGCCACCTAATCTCTCAGCCTTGAGGGACGCATCCGTAAAATGCGTCCATTTTAGAGACAGTAATGCCTTCTACTCAGGATCTTTTCAAGGATTGTGAACATAAAGAGCCTGAAGTATCACGGATAATCAAAAAATGTTCCCTTCTGGCCCCTTCACCTCTCCTGCCCTCCTTATTGGACCCCACTTTCCCTCCTTTCTCATTCAACATTCAGCAAATAGTTTTTCGTGTTTGCCCTGCCCTAGGTGCTCTCATCAATGCTAGGGGTAGAGAAGTGACCCAGAGGAGGCCTTTGTTCTCCTAGACTGTGGCAGCCTCTTCCCCTCTGTGGCTCTTCCTCCTCAAGCCAGAAATCGTGATTTGTCCCATCTCTCAGCCACTGCGTTCTGCTGTCCTTGGTAGCTGAGCTTCTTAAATTTAAGTGACCCTTCGGCCTCTTGCTCACCCCTCCTCCAGAGGTACCATGACCTGCCATCCAAAGAGCACATTTCAATCCTTATTTTGCCTCTGGAGTTTAATCCTGACTTTTACATTCTATATTTTTACATCTCCTGATACTTTATACCATTTATTTAATAAATTTCAGAGCTTCATTGGTAATAAATGTTTATGACTTAAAACTTCAGAGTAGAGTGTACCTTTTGCCAAAGTATAGTGTTCTGCGTTGTACCATTTCATACTTTTTTTAGCTCATTAATTTATAGTACTTTTTCTGATACTACTTGGCTTTTATTTTTGTGTATATTTGGCTGATGTATCTTTATCCAGTCTTTTACTTATAACTGTTTTGTCCTTTTAAAGTGTCCGTTGTATAAAACAGTATATATGTAGCTTCATGTTGTTTTTTTGATCACCCCAGGAGATGTTCCCCTTTTCCCACATTTTGCTGACAGTCTTCAAGATTTTATCTAATTTTTTAGTTAGTAGAAATGCTTCCTGGTTTTAAACACGTTGTTGTGTGATCGCCTTAATTTCCGTCATTGAAGCTTTTCTTTTGTTTATTTTCCAGTCATTTCCATGTGAAGGTAGGGCTGTGAGAATCGGGCAGCACTAGTGTGTTCCACCGTCATAGTCACTCTAAGGTTTTTGGAGTGTTACTCTGGATTTGTCTCAGACTTGATGGAGTTAGTATCGTGAAAATTAATGAAACATGACATTTCCTTTAGAGAGCTTGGGATGGGTTCAGGAACAGAGGGGTAGGTGCATAGAGGGGAAGGGGAAAAGCGAGGTGTGTGTAGAACAGTCAGGTGGACTCAGTGAACGAGAAGTAACTAAAACTGACCAGCCCAGAAGGAACAGGAAAAAGAGAATAGATGGAGACATTGGCATTTCCTTACAAAAAGGCTGGGTTTCAGCCCCTTTTTGTCACAGCACATTGAAATCTAAGTTTAGAACTGCCTATTTACTGTCCTCTCGTTTGTGATAGGGCTGTGTAGTCTTACTCATTGGAGAGAGTAAGTTCTCCTGCGTGAACCTTCCTTTAGGTTCTGTGCTCTTGGTTCTTCCCTCCCCGCAGCCAATTTTGAAGTCTTTAATGAAAAAGTTAAATGATAGTGCCTCCTGAGCTCCTGAGACATAAGATTTAAGATAAATTCCAGTGTTGTTTTTTGGGGGGAATGATGAGAAAACTAAAATGCATTAATCTTTTTGCCCAAGTGACTTGCTCACAGTTATAGAGCAAATTAGAAAGAGCTGCACTAAATTCCATTGCCCCTTTACTCACCTCCACGGAACGAGAGGGAGAAATGAAAGGGAGTACAGAATTCATACTAACCATTTTGACAACTAGACACCCTGATTTAATTTAGAAAATTTAAAGCTCAGGAAAGACAAGAGTTTAAACCAGTCTTGGGGTGAGCTATTTATGTGCTCATTGTAAATTTCTCTCTTTTTAATTGTCAAACACACATAACATAAAATTTACCATCTTAATCATCTTTAAATGATCAGTCCAGTAGTGTTTAGTACATTCACATAATTGTGCAGCCATCACTGTCGTTTGTCTCCAGAACGTCTTCATCTTGTAAAACTGAGATTTTGTGCCCATTAAACACGATCTGCTCGTTCCATTCTACTCCCAGACACTGTCAGCCACCGTTCATTCTACTCTCTGTCTCTAAGAATTTGACTACTCTAGGTACCAAAGATAAATGGGATCACACAGTATATGTCTTTTTTTTGTGACTGGCTTATTTCACTTAGCAGAATATCCTCCAAAAAAGTTCATCCATGTTGTAGCATGTGTCAGGATTTCTTCCTTTTTAAGAATGAATAATATTTCATTGTATATAAATAGACCACATTTTGTTTATTCATTCATCTGTTGGTGAAAACCTGGGTTGCCGTCACCCTTTTTTATTATGAATGATGCTGCTGTTAACATGAGGGTACAAATATCTTATCGAGACCCTGCCTTTAATTCTTTGGGTATAATAACCCCCCTTATCTGGGGGGACATATTTCAAGACCCTCAGGAGGTGCCTGAAACTGTGGAAGGCACCGAAACCCTATATGTACAACATTGTTTCATATACATACATACTGATGGTAAAGTTTAATTAACAAATTAGGCACAGTAAGAGATTAACAGTAATAACTAGTAATAAAATGGAACGATTTTGACAACATACTGTATAAAAGTTACGTGAATGTTGTCTCATAACCAGTCTGATAACTGAGATGGCTACTAAGTGACTAGCAGGCAGCATGGCGCAAGATTTCATCATGCTACCCAGACAGCTGGCAGTTTTAAACTTCTGAATTGCTTATTTCTGGGATTTTTCATTTACTATTTTCAGACTGAGGTTAACTGCAGGTAACAGACCACAGAAAGCAAAACCGTGGGGAAGGGAGGAACTACTGTAAGTGCCTAGGAGTAGAATTGCTGGATCATATTATAATTCTATTTTTAATTTTTTGAGGAAATGTCATACTATTTTTCATAATGGCTGTATCATTTTGCATTCCCACCAACAGCTCACAAGGGTTCCAACTTCTCTATATTACTCTGAACATTTATTATTTTCTCTTTTTTTATAATAGCCATCCTAATGGTTGTGAAGTTATATCTCATGGTTTTTATTTGCATTTCTCTAATGATTAGTGATATTGGGCATCTTTTCATGTGCTTATTGGCCACTTGTTTACCTTCTTTGGAGAAGTATCTACTCAGGTTTTTTTTGCCCATTTCTTAATTGGGTTGTTTGGTTTTTGCTATTGAGTTGTAAGAGTTCTTTATATATTCTGGATATTAATTCATCAGATACATGATTTGCAAATATGGTCTGCATTGTGTGAGTTGCCTTTTCACTCTGTTGAGCGTTGTGCTCATTGTAATTTATTTAGATAAGCAACGAATAGGACTGAAGAGGTATCTACAAGCCAGTCAGGTCTTATGGAAGTCCGTGTGCGGCATATGCAGGGAAAGCCAAGAGCAGTATATAGGTCCTGGGGTCATTGTGATGTTATCAAATAAAAGAGGGAGGCACTGAAAGGTGAAAAGGTAAGACTGAGGACAGACCTCACAAGGTTGCTCAGGCCTAGCCTTGTATGAGGCACCTGGGTCGAACCAAGAACAAGGAAAATAAGATAGTACTCAGAAACACGCCTGCGAGCGATCATTTAAATGATCAAATGAGTTTTTGCACAGATAAGGCAGTTAGGATGGTTTGGCTAAGCTACCAGCTTTTTTGTCAAAAAACAGGCACAGTTAAGACAAAATGTGGTTTAATTTTTGTTTTATGCCTAGAATTATTCAGATTTTCATGTGACGAATGTCATCCCTGAGACAAACTGAAGGAAGCAATCTCTGAGAAAATTATCCAAAAATTATGTATTTTCTGGACTCTGTTGTGCCAGGAACCAAATGTTATCCTCTACTTGTGGAACTATTGCAACTAGCTTCATTGTGCCTTTTTTTTTTTTTTTTTAATTTATTGACAATTACATTGAAACATCGAAAGTTAGCATTAGTTCCCTAGTTGGAATAATTGCCATTATCTGCTCTTTTTAACTGTGGGACATAATGGTGTTTTCTTCTTAATGTCTACTTTCTATTATTAAATATTTGTTTAACAATCCTGTCAGAAACATATATTCATCAAAAGTTCTTTGTTGGTTTTGTTCTTCGCTTTGCTTTTTTTATTTTTTATTTTTAGATTGTTGCTTTTGGCAGAAAGACAAAATTATCTTCATGTCTTTATCTTTAAAAAGAGATAAAGTACAATAGGATGCATTTAGCAGATGGTTCTAAATCTTTAGAATGTTATTAATGCTGCTATGAATTAAACTTCTGAGGTGTTTATTTGATGGATTATCATGCATGTACTTTGATTGAGCGATTTTTGCCTTTTGTCTGATGTCAGTAGTCCAGGGTTTAGGTCCCTCTTTTCAGAGGCGTTCAGGGTCATTGCTGCTATCCTAAATTTGAACGTACGCAAAGAATGTTTCCTCCCTCCCACCTTTCTGCTGTTTCTTTTCTCTCCCACAGGCCAATAAAAAACGAGCTAGGACTGGGGGAGAGGGTTAGGTGATGAGTTCAAGGAAGTGGACAAAATTTATATCATGTCGGGTCTTACAGTTGATTTTTTAAACTATGGAAAGTCATTGCAGAGTTTTAAACAAAATGACATGATCTGATTTGTGTTTAGGGTCTGAAGAATTGATTATTGAGGGCATAGGTGGGAGGGCAGGAACGTGGATCCAAAGGGCCAAGTTAGCCTTTTATAGAAGTTGAGGCATGAAGTGATGATGGAGTAGACCAGAGAGAACAGTGGACGGAGAAAGAAGTGGTTAGTTTGGTGATAGACTTTGGGGGTATAATTGAAATGACTTAGTGATAGCCGAGGTATGTCTGCATGGGAGAGAAACAAGAACTTCTAGGTTTCTGACAGAAGCAGCTGACTGGACAGTGATGCCGTTCACTCACATTGGGAGCACCGGAAGATAAATAGGTTGGGCCACAAGACTAACAATTTGTTTTTGGACCTTTTAAATGTGAAATGCCTGTGAGACACCCAAGTATGTGAGTGTGAAGCTCAGAAGGGAGGTCTGGAGTTTGGAGTAGAAAGATGAGCCACGTAAATAGCGTTCGGAACCTTGGAATTGTATGAGGTCACCACGGTTGTAAGAGTAGGTGGCGATGAGGAGCCGTGAAAGGAGATTGCGGAGAAATGGATGGTGAGGAAGGAAAAGCATCAGGAGAGTGTCCTGGACTCAAGAGGAGAAACTTTCAATGGATATGTTATGTAATAGAGAAATAGATTCGCAATGGAAATTACAGATATCGGGTTAATATATTACAAATGAATAGTAAAAAGAACCCTGTAGAGAAATGCAAAAATGATATGAATAGGCAATTCACTGAAGGGCAAATCCTAACCGCCAATAAACCTATGAAAAGATGTTTAATCTCACCATTAATCAGGGAAATGCAAATCTAAAAGAGCAATAACACCTAATGCTGTCAAAGATTGGAAGGGGAGTCATTTTCATACGTTGGTGAAAATGTGAATTATTACAGCTTTTTTTGAAAGCAGCCTGGCAATATCTATTAAAATGAAAAATACCTCTAATGTATGATTCAACAGTCTTACTCCTAGAAATCTATCTTAATGGAATTAGAAGCACCAGTACATAAAAATCTTAAGTACGTTTCCTGTAGCTTTTTTGGAGGGCAAAAACACTAAAAATAAGGTAAATACCAATCCCTCGGGGAACATTATTATAGGTTAATAAATAATTGAATTATACGTTATCCAATCACTGGATTACGCATCTATTAAAAATAAATGAGATCTATGCCACTTGACTTTAAGAAGAATTTGAAAAAATATGATTCATTTTGTGTGCGTGTGTATTTCTGAGACACAGTAGTCCCCCTCCCTCCAAAGAAACCTCTGCCTGTGTATAAAACTTTTGTATGTATGTGATTGTGTATATGGACGTGGAAAAACTTACTTTGTTATCAATAATAATTACCTAGGGATAGGTAAGTCTGAGGAAGGTTGTGGAGGTAAGCCTCCATTCACCTAGTTCCTAAACAAACACACACACCCCTCTATTTAGAAGAAAAAGGACCTCCATGATAAAACTGTCTGTGACATATCCTATGCATGTAAAACAAATGTGAATGTACATATAACACATGAAAAAGTCACTAAAATGATAATCCAAAGTATAATTAATTTTTTCTAAATAACATGCTGAATTGGGATATGCATGTCACACCTTTATTATCTCAGGCATGGCTTACCTGGAACCTCTGCCTCTGTGGCTCTCACAAGATCATACTCATTTAACACTTGACCAGGGGATGGATCTGCTTCCATGCTCACTGCAGTAGTTGTTGGCAGGATTCGGTTCCTCGTGGGTAATTGACCTAAAGACCTCATTTGTTCACGAACTGTTGGCCAGGGCCCTTCCCGGGTTTCTTGTGGCATGGGCTTCTCCACAGAGCAGCTCGTAATATGGCAGCTTGCTTCCTCAGCAAACAAGCAAAGGGGCAAGAGTCAGCAAGATGGAAGTGACATCTCGTCACTTTTGCCTATTGCATTTGTTAGAAGTAACTAGATCAAGCCCACACTCAAGAAGAGAGGATTACACAAGACCATGAATACCAGGAAATGAGGAATATTGGGCATCGTTTTAGAACCAGCCTACCACCAACCACCAGTAGTATTCTCTCAGCAAACAAGCAAAGGGGCAAGAGTCAGCAAGATGGAAGTGACATCTCGTCACTTTTGCCTATTGCATTTGTTAGAAGTAACTAGATCAAGCCCACACTCAAGAAGAGAGGATTACACAAGACCATGAATACCAGGAAATGAGGAATATTGGGCATCGTTTTAGAACCAGCCTACCACCAACCACCAGTATTCCTGGTTTTGTCTCATTTTCACTTGTCTTGAAACAATCTAATGAATCTGTCTTCTGAATAGTTACTTAAAACTCCCTCATTCCCGGACAGCACATGGTACATGTCCCCTTCTTTCTGCTTTGGTCCTCTTTCCTCCAGGTTGCCCTCTTGGACAGGTTTGAAAACAACCCCCATACTACCTCTAGCTAATGGTCCATGAAGATTTGTATCTTTCCCACAAGAAACTCAGAGTGTAAGCCAATCCCAGTGCAGTCCCCACCCATTTCATGGTACCATCAGACTAACTAACCAGAAAGTCCTGTACTCTTTCTCAAGATTGCTCAGTGTTCTGTGACTCCCAGGCTCTCGAAGACATATCTTAAGCTCTCCAGGTGGTCTTAGAGAAAGGGAGCTTTTCCCAAAACTCCTTACCTCATCTTCAGCTCTAATTTTTCTTCGCCAACTCTTTTTTTTGTTGTTAGGGAAGAACTAAACTTTACAAGGGTTTGGACTGCATTCTTTGCAAGTCTGAAAGAGTAACCTCATTTTGGAATGTATTTTCCTTTGTCTTGGACCTTCAGCTGAAACTGACACTCAAGTAGTTCCATAATGACATCCTCTTTCATCTTGCCTGCTTGCTACACCTTTGAAGGCATCTGCTCTGGATAGTTGCCTACAGTCACTGTAACAAGAAAAGTGATTACTAATTTATTAAACCAAACAGTAAAACATAATAGAGAAAAGATGGGGAAAGCACTAAATACCTTTTATTTCAGACCAGAATAAATATTGTCTTAATATTATTATGTAAATACTATTTTAATAGTGTTCGTGTAATATTTGAAGTTCTTATAGAATTAAAAATGAGGTATATGAGTTATAATTCATAGAATAAAGGTAAACATGAAGAGAAAAAGGCGTAAAAAGCCAGACATGATATTACCAGCATAAATGGTCTCCATTTGAATCAATAAATAAAATCCAATAATGTAATGTTTGTAAGAGACCATCCTAACAAAATAGTAGAAGGCAAAAGTTACCCACAAACCGCAAATGTGTTTATCGCACCTGAGTTTTTACTCAGAGTTGGTAGCATTTTATATCAGGCAAAATAGAATTTAAGGGGGGGAAAAGCAGATATTGCATATCATTTTATGTCGACAACATAAGACCCAGTGAAATTGACACCAAAAACGACGTGCGCAAATTGGCACAAGTCTTGTGAATTGATTTCACAGGTATCTGAATTTAGTTTTATGTAATTATCTTTCTTTAAATTTTGTTTGGTGGGGGAGTTAAGGTTAGGAAGATCTGAGTAAAGCAGTAAGATCTTTCCGCATTAAAACATACTGTATAAAATTTTGCATGTAATTAAGGAAATTTCACTGAAGAAACTAAGAATTTCTGCTGGGGAAATGGGAAAAGGAAGGCTAAAGTTCTACAGATATAGTTTCCTTAGAAATTCAAACCAGGCTTAGAACTGGAGACGTGTTCCCAAGCCACGGTGTGGGAGAGGGTGCTCTTCCCGTCTGAGCAGGTAAGGGTCTCACTGATTCAGTCGTTAGAGGGGCCGACTGCTTAGAGGAAGCGTTATCCTCAGCAGAGGCAGACAGCAGGGTCTGCTAAGTTTAATTGACCACTTGTTCTCTGCCTAATGGAAATTCCATTCTGCAGTTGTTTTTTTGAATTAGACTTTCTGGGGTAAGCCCTGAGCATCTGCATATTTATTGGTTCACTTACAAAGATAATATTTTTATTTTAAATTTCAGTTTCAGAGCATTGTAACACTATCGTTCCTGCTCCACTGAGCCAACTAGCATTGATTGTCTGGAGTGTGCCCTCCTAATGTTTTCCTGGGAGCGCGCGCGCGTTGATTGTCTGGAGTGTGCCCTCCTAATGTTTTCCTGTGAGCGCGCGCGCGCGCACGCACACACACACACACACACACAAAGTTTTCTGGAATTACGTTTTGTATTCTGCAGCTTACTCTTTTCACTTGTGCTTGATATATTGCAGGCTTTCCAAGTCAATACATAAAGATCTTGGCTATGGCTGTGCCAAGCTGCACCATAATTTAGTTAACCATTCCTTTGCTGATGGCCCATTTGTTGTTTCTTTTGGCAGGAGAGCTTCAGTGAACATCTTGGCATGTTTGTCTTTACATACTCATGCTCTGATTTCTGTAGGGTAGATTGGTTCCCAGAAGGGAGTTGTTAGGCCACGTGCTATGCATGTTTTTAATTTTATATTACATGTAGCATACCAACTTCTTAAATGTTTGTAGCCATTTACGTTCCCAGTAATCCTTTACGTGGGTGCTCATTTCCCCACACTCACTAGTAGGCACGTTTCTAGCTTAAGAAAATAACTCATTAAAACCACAAAAGTAATAAAAGGAAAAACATGGGAAGGTTTTTTGAAATCTTGGAATAGGAAAGGCCCCTTAAGCGAGATACAGACCTGTAAATCAGAAAGGAAAAGATTAGCTTTTGCCGTATAAAAATTAAGAATTTTCTGCTAACAAAAATGTTTCAGATGAAATCAAGACAAATTATAAATGGGTAAAAAACGTTTGAAACATGATAGAAAAAGAGCTGCAAAATATATAAACTCAAAATGAACTTTTACAGATCAATAACAAAAGACCAGTAACCCGGTAGAAAAATTGGCATTGGTTATGAAAAGGGACTTATAGAAAACATAATAGAAATAATTTTTAACATGAAAAGATGTTCAGCGTCATCCATAATAAAGAAAGTGCAAATTAAAACACCATTTTTCACATAGCAAATTTAGGTAAGGTACATCAATAAACATCCATTATTAGTGAAAATGTAGGGATATACAGACTCACTTTATCAGTGGAAGTATAATTGGTGCAATCTCTGTTATTGGCAATTTGGCAATTTTAAAAAATTCTTTTTTGAGTTGTTTTTAGCTAAAGTATTGTGTGTACATAGTTAAAACTCAACCTTGGCTTATAATGAAGTACAACAATCTCTTGTTTCTTCATTTATTGACTAGACACTATTTGTTGACTTTCTGTCTTAACAGACAAGGATATAACCACTTGCTGGACTACCCTTATCCTCTCTCCCCTCTCCTCCTACCTATTTTTACCAAATATTATTATGAAAAATTTGAAACATATGGAAAAGTTGAAGTGTAAAGCAAACCCAATATACTTACCTCCTACATTCTACAATTAACATTTGGTTTGGTTTGGTTTGTCACGTTTCTATCCATCTAACAATCTTTATCCATCCATCAATCTAGCTTATTTTTTATATATTTTAAAATAACTTGCATACATTATTGTATCTCATTCCTAAATACGTCAGCATTGCTCAAGGGAGTTTAAAATGGTATAACCACTTTGGAAAAGTCTGGCAG
The DNA here is from genome assembly GCF_000325575.1 of Pteropus alecto. Taxonomy (NCBI): domain Eukaryota; kingdom Metazoa; phylum Chordata; class Mammalia; order Chiroptera; family Pteropodidae; genus Pteropus; species Pteropus alecto. The sequence goes on along the minus strand of NW_006430726.1, from coordinate 4,703,257 downwards.
TTTTTTACAGAGTTAAGCATATACTTATGCTGCTACACAGTAGTCCTATTCCTAGACATTTATCCAAGAGAAATGAAAGTGTATATCCCAAAAAAAACAAATGTAGGAATGGTTATAGCAGTTTCATTCGCAGTGGCCCAAACTGGACACGATGCAAATGTCCCTCAGTGCACAACAGCACTACTTGGCTGTGTCAAAGAGTGAGCTAATGTGTACTGTGAATTCATTTCAAAAATACATTGAGCAAAAGAAGCCAATGACCAGAGACTTCTTACTGTTTGTTTTCAAGTTCAGGAACAGGCAATGCTGACCGATAATGATGGAATCAGGAAGTGGCTGCCTGTGGTGCGTGGCAGTAACTGGCAGGAAATAGGAAACTTTCCAAGATGACTGAGCTGTCTTGTACTTGATTAGGTGTTGGTTATATGAGTATTACATTTATCAAATTCTCAAATACATATTTAAGATCAGTATATTATATATACTGACTATAAATTTTGCCTCAATAGAAGTGAAAATAAACCTGAAAAACAGGTATATTTTTACCTGTTAATTGAACCTGTGTGGACAATTGCTTAGAAGATGAGAAAGGAAATGGAGGACTATGCCAAATTTTTAGACATTTCAGTTTAAAATGTGACTTCTATAATTTAAAAGAAGGGAACCTAGAAGCTTAAATAAAGATTTTATATGAAGATCATAATCCAAATTCTTCATTTTTTACTGGTCAGCCTGGGTTTTTTTTTTTAACAGTCAGAGCCTGGCTCTCCCCAGGTACAGTGAGAATGAATTGACGTTCCCCATAAGCCCCTCCCCCAGAATCAGCCACGAGGACCCTCAGTAAGTCATCTGGCCTGTCCCCTACAAAAAGCCTACAGGAAGTTAAAAGCACTGTGTTCTCAGTACATTGTGTCCTCTCAATTATTCTGGCGAGATGTGGCATCTCTGTTGTCTGTGCAGATTATTCAGAGGGTGAGGAATAACCTTTTATCACATCTTGTTAAGAACAGACAATACTGTAAGACCAATTTGTTGTTTTAACAGAGAAAACCAAGTTCTGGTTTTTATATTAATAAATATTTGACATTAATGGATTTTGAAGCTTTCTTTTTTTAATCTTATGAATAAATCCATCAAAATTGAGTTAGCTTTGGCAAAATTTTAATATTTCATTGTATATTTTTAGACTATTATTTGCAGTTATAGTCTAAGGCGAATGAATTTCCCTTTTCACAAACTTACAGTTTTCAGTATGCATCCAGGGTTTGTCCTTCATTATCCTCTTTCACATTTTGGAACAACCTAAGTACCTCAAGTACAACACTAATGTTTCCCATTAATAAACAGAAATGCATCCTGTTACCTTGCATACACGATCATACTTTTGTGCCACTGTTGTTTTCTTAATATAGTCTCCATCTCCATAGCAATTATAACTTAACCAAAGTAACTGACTTCTGTTTCACACAGTTAGATAATTGAGAAATTTCTGTCATACACAAAGGCTTTGGCAAACCAGCAACATTATGAGCATACCTAATACACATATCTTTTCTGTACCTTCTATAAGTGGCAAAAATAGCCACTACATAACATAAAAATTAAAATTGTCCATATGTTAAAACTATACTTGGTGAGCAGTGTTCTGTATTTTGTCTTACTTAGAAATTATTTAAGGATGCTAAGATTATTAATCAACTTATTATTAGGCCAAGGTCTTAAAGTTAACTGATGGAAATTATATTTGATCTGACACACCACAGAACATAATTGCTATTGATACAGAAAAGTTTGTCAGAATTATCAAGTTTTACGTTTTCCTTAATCATCATGAGAAGTTCAGATTTGTTCATGGATTCACTTTGATTACTTAAATATGGATTCTTATATAAAAGTGTTTTTAAGCTAAGTTTCTGTGAGAAGTGTTTTTCTTAAAAGGCCACCACATTTATTATAGCATTTGATGGCAACCCGTCCACTGGAACCATAGCAGACTGACGAATGTCTCACAGTGTATCTCACAATCAGCTGGAGGCTTCAAAACCAGATTCTTGGGCCTTACCCCCCAAATGTCTGAGTCATGGGTCTGGGTTCTGGACTGGGAACTAGCATTTCTAATGAGTCCCTAGGTGACACTGGTGGTGACAGTTCAGGGACGGAAAACTCTGAAGACAAGTTTCTAGGAAGCATGAGACTGCCTTACTCCATGGGCTGTGGAGTTGTAGGCTGCAAGGGATGGAGTGTCTCTGCAGAGAGCAAAGCAGACCAGCTAAGCAAAGAACAGAAATTAGAAGGCTACCATATTTAAAGTATTCTTCATTCACTTTCTTATATCTGGAGGCTTCTTATGTTCCTTTATATTAGATTTTTGTGATTCTTAGTATCTATAAACTAATAGAAACAGCTCTTTTAAGAAACTTGTGTCTCGTTTGTTAATGCCCTTTCCAGAAGCAAGAAAACGTTTCAAGCTCACACAAGGGAGATGAGGGGTAAAGGCTCCCAGGTGTAGACACAGAGCTGACAGCTTCAGGTCCAAAACTTCAGCTACTGGCTGGAGAGAACACAGAGCACCACTGATCTACATCTCAAAGGCCTTTTCTTTTCAGTAGAAGCAAGACATATTCTATAAACCAAAAGACCAAGATTCCAGATTCTCTGCCATGTCACACCCAAAAGACAATAGGTCCCCATCATTCTGTTATGAGGAGTAACACATTGGCTGTGTGCAAACCAGAATCAGAACCATTCATTTCAACGAACCAGAAATAAAAGTAAAAACACAAAGTCAGGAAAACAAGAACAGTAGAAAAATAAACTCTGAAGATAAAGTTTTGCTGCCACTGATAGCCATTCTAAGAGCCAAAGAACAGAGCCTGGGAGGTGTGCTCTGATTGGTCCAGGAAGCTCACCCACTTGAATAACTTGGAATAAATCCAAAATTGTCAAAGTATGATTTTCAAAAAATTGAACACAAGACTCTCAGTATAGTGCGCGTGCATGTCAACACATTATTTAATACCTTGGTAAGGAGCCAGCGTGATGGTAAGGCCAGTTACTACTATCCTTGGCAGTATTTGTTACACGGGACACGAACTCAAATACCTGAAGGGGCCAGGCAACCCATGTAAATAAGGAAAGCAGCATTTATAACCTCTAGAGAGCATGGGAAGTGTGACAAGCTTGAGAGCACATAACCTTCGATTATCTTCAGCTAATTTTTGCCTTGTGGAAGTGTGAGCTTAGTGTTGCTTATTCCTGTCTTCAGTGTGTGATTCACAGAAGTTATTGATCTGGATTTTAATGTGAATCTTCCTGTTTTAAAATGTCGGTAGCTAATTCAGTTTTTAAAAAGCCCTGTGTGAGCCAGACAACTCATCCTGAGGCCTGAAATGGCCCAATGGCCATCAGTTTGCAACTTCTGCAGTAGATATTAGTTATATGACATAGCAATCAAAGAGTTTAACCAAAAGTTGTGTTTTTGTTTGGAAGAAAAGTTTTTAAAGGTTTTTTAAAAACTGTTCACTTTCAGTTTTCTCATGATGTGATAGTGTTATGTCAACTAGTAATTCAGTGCCTGCCACAAATATAATTATGTGCATTTTCAATTTAAGTTCTATTTTTTTGCGATTTAAAATACAATTACTCATTTTCAGAGATCTGTTTCACAACAATGAATATTCTTAACACTACTGATAAATGGTTAATGTGGAAATTTTTATGTTGTGTTTATTTCCACAATTATACATATATAATGTGTTGAATTTATTGAGAATGAAGTTATTCATGTGAAGTTGTCTTTGTGATGTAGTACTAAATGTAACCCATACAAGAAGCTGTGTGGTAGGTAACGAGAAAGCTGGAAGATGAGATATTTTGAAAGGCTGCTTTAATGACCTTGTAAAAAGATCATTAAGAACTTGATTTAGGGAACTAAATTTAGTAATGGGAATGGTGATCAATTTGAGAGACATTTCAGAAGCTAGATTGGTAGAATTTGGTGCAAAACAATTCGGGGCTTGCGAAAATAATAAAAAGGTTTAGGATTTTTTCTTGAGTACAATGTTCCAATAATTAAGTTTGGAAACAAAAACAGATTCAAAAGAAATTAGTTCAGTTTTAGACAGCCGAGGAAGTTCAGGATTTGAAGGAATCCTAGAGGCTACCTAGTGCAGCCACCTTGTTTTACAGATGTGAAAAGTCAGGGCCCCAGAAGAGTCAGTGATCCCTCCGGTCTCACAATTTAAATTGGAAGCAGGACTCAACTTCAAATTTCTGGACTCAAAGTCAGTGTTTTCTCAGGAGACTAGAGCGTCTGCCCTGTGGCGCACGGTTCATTCAGTTCAGAGATGAACTTGCGATGTTGCCGTGATCCTCAGGCTGTCACCGTGTGTTCGTTAACAAGGCCCGTGGATTTCCAGAGACTGGATTCCAGGCCCTTTTCTTGCTCTCCACACTGCAGTGTGCCTCTTCTCGCCTCTTCTCCTGTTCGTAGCCTTTCCTTCAGTTTAAGCTGCTCGTAGGACCTGTAAATGGAAATGATTTGTAGATGTCTGTAATTTCATCCCTGGAGACTAAATAAAAGGTTTTGGGGCTACAGATGGAGATTTGGGAGTCAAGGAATATTTCCCAAGACGTTCTGAGGAATTTAGACTCCTCCCTATCAGAAATTCCCAACCTCAGACGTATGTAAGAATCTTAAGTCTGAGAAAAGGCTGGAGTATTTTTATTTTTAAAAAGCACAGGTTTCAGATTCATAGCTGGGAATGCTATAAGCACTGAGAAGCTGGAGAAGGAGTTGAAGCAAGGAAGCGGCATAGTCAAATGTGTATTTTAAAAGATAATCGGAGCTTAAATGGGTGGAGGGAGAGACTTGGAGCGGTCCAGGCAAGAGATGATAGATATCTTTTAGTGACTGCATAATATTTCATTAAGTTAATTTTCCATAATTCTGCTGTCTTGCAGTGCTTACGCATCTAGGTGTATGTGTGTGTGTAAAAATTTGCTATTATCCCGAAAAAGTGTATCTTTGGGATTTTTTGTTATTCTTTTGAATTATTTCACTAGGATCGGTTTCCAGGAGTAATTCTATTGAGTGGGAGGAAATGAGTAGTTTTGGCTCCTGATTATGTATGACTATAATGGTTATAATCAATTTACAATGTTACTGTCCATGTGGTGGGCCAGATATGACCTTTAGAATCATTTTGTAAGGTTCAACAAAGGAAAAACTGTTGGGATTTTTATTAATTTTATTTTGAAATTAGCAGTAAGTTATCACAGTGTTTATATCATGTTTATGCTATTTTATTTAACTACATATTTAATAACTTAAATTTATCTTTAATAGATTGATGAACTCCCAGAGGGAGCAGTAAAACCTCCAGCAAACAAGTACCCTATCTTCTTTTTTGGCACCCATGAAACGTAAGTCAACCATGCAACTTAAAGTTTCAACTCTATTTTGACTCTATTTTGACTCCGCTAGACTACGTTGTTTCTAGATGATCTGTAACATTTTATATGTTATTAAAATTGTTATAATCAATTCTATAAAATTACCAACCTTAATAATATGTTTTTCTTAAGGTAAAGATGTTCAGTTATTTTGCTTTTGAATGTCTTTGTTCCTGCTTAAATGTTGGGCATCACCCAGAAGTCTCCTTTAGGACACTTTTAAGTCCTAGGGTGGTCCCCTTACCATTCCCAGTCATCTCTTTTGTGGTTCTTACATATTTCCCTTCTAGAGAAATTTTTTCCATTCATATTTTACAGAACAAAATTAATCCTCTCAGGCTCCCTCGATTCATTGGACCCTGAAGCAAACATACCGCCTTTTTAAGGTTTTCTAATTGTATTGGTTCGAGTACAGACTAAACTGTTGAATAAAAGAACCTGAAAAGATAGGTCTTTCAGACAATATAGAAGTCTCTTTCTCTCAACACAATTCAGAGATAGGCAGATACAGCAAGGTGGACGGAGTGCTCTGCTCTAGGGACACAGATTCCTCTGTCATGTTGTCCTGTCACAATTCAGAGATAGGCAGATACAGCAAGGTGGATGGAGTGCTCTGCTCTAGGGACACAGATTTCTCTGTCATGTTGTCCTGTCCCTGGGGTGTTGTTCTTGTTTGCTTATTTCTAAAAAAAAAAGAAAATTTAATTAAAACTCAAACTGGCTAAGCAGCACCTCTGCATCTTTCAGGTAGTGGGAGCGGGGAAGGGGAAAAGGTGAAGAATAAGTAACTCCTTGTAAGGAAATGACAAGGAAGCTTCATGCATCATTTAATCTCACATTCATTCCAGTGGCAAGAGCTTGGTCATAGGGCCACATCCAGCTGTAATGGAAAGCTGGGAAACAGTCTGTAGTTGGGAGAAGTGACCCATTAATAAAAGAAAGAAGATCATGGATACTAGTGGATAGTTGGCAGTCTTGATACTAAGGATATATATGGTTAATTACAGCAAGCACACAAATGGAATAGAAATTGCAAATGTGGGGCAAAGCTAAAAACTATCGTGGAATCTTACACGTCTTCAAATTCAGAGTCATCCCCTGTATTCACGAGAGGGTCAGTAGAGCCTGGGATGAGCTTCGTCTTAGCTGGCTCTCTCTGCCACTCGGGCATCTTCCTCATCTCGTCTGGAAAGAAAGCTTGCCAGGAGAGGGTCCTGAAGACATGTGTTTCTGGTCTTCACATGAGAAATAGTTGTATTTCTTTCAGGAAGTTAGTTTCATTTTCTTTTGTTTTATTTTTATCCAGTAGACACTGTGGACTGTGCAACTTACCATGTTTTCTTCGGTAAAGAGGTTGCTAGAAAGTAGCCCGACCCAGGCTTGCTGTGTGGCCAGCTATCCATTTTTTCTGCTTTGAAGCATATGTATGAAACATCTTGTGATATGTACCTAACGCAGAGGATTTATACATACTTCTAATATTGTTTATTAAAACATGTTGACACTTTAGTCGATAATGAGATAAAAAATATCTTACATTTGAAGGTCAGAGTATCAATTCTATTTCTAATGTATGTCTGCAGGGCATTTCTAGGTCCCAAAGACCTTTTTCCATATAAAGAATACAAAGACAAGTTTGGAAAGTCAAACAAACGGAAAGGATTTAATGAAGGATTGTGGGAAATAGAAAATAACCCAGGAGTAAAGTTCACTGGATACCAGGTAATGGTTTTAGTTTCCTGTCACTTGCTGTAGCTCCTTTCTTTGTTTTGGTTTTAATTCCTTTTTGGATCATTCTTACGTGTCCTTTGTACTAAAAGTTTCCCTCTGTCCATTTGAAGTCAGACTCCTTTTTGGCTCCTGTAGCATTTTGGAGTAAATGTAATTCTGTTACCCAAGAGGGTTCAAGTCAGGTAGTCACTGAAAAATTGAGGTTGACAGCCCTTTATTTTGAAAATCTTAAGAGTAAGCTGAACCCTTTCAAATTAAAGTAGAATGATTCTTTGCACAGTCTATGTTCTTTGCTATTTTTTCAAAAATATAATGAGTTAATATTCTATTATTTCTTAGGCAATTCAGCAACAGAGCTCTTCAGAAACGGAGGGAGAAGGCGGAAATACTGCAGATGCGAGCAGCGAGGAAGAAGGTGATAGAGTAGAAGAAGATGGAAAAGGCAAAAGGAAGAATGAGAAAGCCGGCTCAAAACGGAAAAAGTCATACACTTCCAAGGTTGCTGAGAAACTCTTCCCACTGTTATTAATGTTGCATGCATAGTCATCGAACGTCTCAGATTATTTTTAATTCATTCGTTGGGCGCACAGAAATATACTAGCTCTGTGGAGCCTTATCCTTAGAGGCAGGATAGCCAAAGGGAATAAGACAGGTGACCTCATATGTGAGAGAAACCGGCTATTGACTCTTTGGGGCTGATTTGGCTCCCAAAATACCGCCTTCTCAGCTGGAGGAGGACTTTCTTTAGTCAAGGATCTAAGCTGGTCTGCCTCCTGCAATAACCACCACATGAATGCTGAAGAATTCAGGAATACAGGAGACCTAGTACCATGCTGGACCGTCTCGGTATACTATCATGGAAATATAAAGAGATTTATATACTCTTACTTGTCTTTCTGCTTTAAAGAGTGTGCTTTGGCTCTTTTTTTGTTCATTTTCCATATTTCCTGTCACAGATTCTGTGTCAGACACTTGAACTAGGCATACACTGGTGAGCAAATCCAATTTCATCCCTATCCTCATGTAACTTAAAATTCAGTGGATTGGGGGTCGGGCTGAGTAAACAAGCAAATAATAAATAAATATAAATTGAGAATGAAGTGAATGGGATCAGGGAACGACAGAGAAGGGTTTCTCCTTTAGGTCGAGTGGCCAGGCCTTTCGGAAATGGAGAAGTCGATGACACCTGAGCGAAGGATGTGGCAGAGCGGCAGGGCCCTGAGGCAGGGCAGAGTTTGGTGTGTCCTGAACTGAAAGGCAGATGTGGTTGGGGAACTGTGATCGAGGCAGACGCAGGCAGAGAGACTGAATAATGGAGACTTGTATGCCACATTAAGGACTACGGATTTTATTCCAAATGTAACATAATTTATTGAAGGTTTTAAACAGAAGAGTGATATGATCCTAGATTTACGGATTGAAAGTTTAGGCTTTTCATATAGTAATTCAGAAATACAATAGAAAAAACTATGAGATTGTAGAAACTGTTCACCTTAAAAGCAAGATGAATAGATCTCTGAAGACCAAAGATTGGTACAGATTTCACGCCACTTGGTCTTTCACACGACTGAACACTTGGACAAATTACTTTCATTTAGATTCTGGTATTTAGTGGCTGAATATACTTAGGAAACTCCTTAAAAACAAGTGCCAAGAGTTTATCAGACTATAAACCTTCCGCTTTACAGTCTATAAAATCCACCTAAATCACATACAGGTAAAATTGTATAAATGTGTATGACTTCCTGAGCACCTAAATGAAAACCATGGTATTTGCTTTGGATGGGGATAAAGTTTGCAAATAACAACAAAATAATTAGAATTTTCTCCATCAGACTATATATTTGATTGCAGTTACATTTTAAGCTGAATCTCTTATAGATTTTTGGACTTTACTTAAATACCCAATTGAATATGTTTTAATTAATTTACGATTACCTGCTAAGCTTCTACGTCATGTGTCCGACCACCCTAAATTATCTAAGGTAGCCCTAGGCATTTAGTAGTATGGATATGTGGCTTTTAAATGTCATGAGATCATTGCTCATTGTGAAGAGCCAAAGTAATGGGGCTCATACATCTATTTACATCTGTTGCTTAAAATTGAGTAATTTTCCTTTGCCACTAAAAAAACCAATGATTCACAAACTTTTGACTACATATGTTAGGCGAAGGGAAAGGGCCCACAACCCCTCTACCTTACCTAATTCCATTTTTCTGTGAAACAAAAAAACAAAGTTCTGTCAGTAATCAGAATGAAAAGCCATAGCATAAGCAGATGTGAGGGAGGTTATGTCTGTCTTTTAGCAGTAAGTGTGTGGATGGTTCATATTTGAGGCGTAACAGATCCTGAAAAATTATAGGTGAAAAATACGTTGCATGAAGTTATTTACTGTGTACAGTAGGGGTAATCAGAGAGCCTCACAGCAAACTAAACGGATGCTGCTGCTAAACCAGTAGTAATCTTACTTAAAAACAATGATGACAAGTGGACACGCAACCAATTCAAGAGCACACCGATGACACACGAGAGGTCCTTTGCCCACAAGGAACTGCGATGAATATGCATAGTGAGAGCTTGGCAAGGTTTCCAAATCTAGCTTGGCAGCCAGATTTCTTAGTAGAATACTAAGTATGACTCTTCACAACCTTAGTAATGTCCCGATTCTGGTCTGTGTAGACCCAGTTATAATATAAGTCACTCGCAGGGTTACTCATAAGTAGCCTTTGTAAGCATTATAAATTTTATGGGGTTGTGTGTTATTATCTAGAAGAACTGCAGGTCAAGGACTGTTATTTGAGAATTATTGTATAAAGCAGCTGCTGCATTTCAATAATTGTACTTTTTTTACTAGGAGGACAAAATGTATTTCACTTTTCGTATTGTCATGCTTGACCTTAACTCTAACTCTACACACTCCACGTTTGGATTATTAAAATCTGCTTTCCCTTCATGTAAAAAGTAAAAATGACCTAATTTTAAACTGAAATTTTGGCTTAGTTGGTAGTTTTGGCTGAGTAAAATAGAAGCAATGTGATTATGTCTTCTGTCACATAGCTTGAAGGTATTTTCTCCCTGGAAAGCTGCATTTTAAAATATTGATTGTTGGAGGATGCTCCCGTTTGCTAATTAATTTCTGGAAGACCAAAAGCAATTTGGCTAAATAGATTTTGCCTTAGCTTTTATTTGCCATGTGCTTAAAGATTCTTAAAATTCCTCACAGAAGAACTGTTAGTGATTTGCTACATTTACTTTCTTAAAGGTGTTCAGTGGAGCCAGCTTTTGGTCATTTTAATGCAGTTCTGCAAACCAGCTCTGGCTGTGAACTATAAGTGTATTTTCTTCCTCTAGAGTTCATCTTAATTTCAAATGCAAGATGACGAGGAAAAAAGAGCTAATTCACCAGTATGGCCTTGGTTCTTAAGTGACTAGTCATAATTTAAAAGATTAAGTTAGTTTATATCAACTAGTTATATAAAAGTTTGCTCAGGATCGTTCCATGTATACCATTAGCCAAACAGTTTGAACAGATATGCCAACGTGAATGTTAACGTAGTATTTTGTATAGTTCATTTCACTTCTCTGGACCTTAATTTCTACTATAAAAAGACAGGGAAGGACAAGAGGACCGTTAGGGTGCTTTCCAGCTCTGTAGCCTTCCCAAGCTGGCCTCCATCCAGCTGTGTTTATTCATTGACAGTGTTCTCGGTACATGAATCTCTATTTTCTGCTTTTACATCCCACTGCTGGAAAGGACTAAAAAAAAAAGATCTAGTCCACCTCTCCTTTCATTCCAGCTGGTTAAACTGAGGCCCGGTGAGGTGAAATGATTGGTCCCAGGTAACCTAGTTCAGCCTTGGCACACTGCATGGTGTCGTGCCAAAAAGACTAGGCATAGGTCAGCTACTTCTGCATTTCTTACTTACGCTTGAGCATTTGGATTTCTACTTTTGACTATAATTTTTAACTTATCTAAACATATAGAAATCCTCTAAACAGTCCCGGAAATCTCCAGGAGATGAAGATGACAAGGACTGCAAAGAAGAGGAAAACAAAAGCAGCTCTGAGGGCGGAGACGCCGGCAATGACACGAGAAACACGACTTCAGACTTGCAGAAAACCAGCGAAGGGGTAAGGAGATGCACGTCGAGTCCCTTCTCCTGACTCGGAAGACTCTTTACTTCAGAATCAGGACCTACATCTCAGTATTACTGACGCTGTCCTTGTAAATGGAGACATAGTCTCAGCCTGATAGATCTGTCCACTGACAACTCCTGAATAAGCGATTAGATGCTTAGAGCCTGCAAACAGAGGAGAGAGTCAGGTGAGAATTGCACCTGCTTGTCAGTTTGGAACTCTGAACAGTTTTTTTTTTTTTAAACCAACTTCAGCAACTCTAGGGTCTTTAAAGTAAGGTGTGAAATATTGAAATTATGAAATGCCACCTCGAAATTTGACAGATTTATTTCTTTAAAATAAATGGCATATTCAAAATAGGGTATTTCACACTGCTTCTCCTTTCCTAGAAGTGGTATGTAATTTAATGTACCCTTGGGGCTTCCAGTATTTAAATATTCAAACAATATGTGAATATTGATATTTAAAGGACCCAAGGGGAAAACTTACCCACTTTTGAGTCTTGTTAACTTTTGTTAATCTCTATTAACTTCAAAATCACAGGCGAAAACACCTTTGCAAAAGTGTTAGTGAAGGCACATTTTGCTCCTGGTCACTTTCCGTGAGTCTTTTCTCTGTGAAGACTAGCTTGACAGTGGCAAATCATTTAAAAACAATAACCCATGAAATAATATTACTCTTCCGTTAAATTCTGGTGTCAGCTGAGTTCTTGCCTTTTCTTGTCAATACTGTTTACCTCTCAGCTCCCCCCATCCAGTTGCCATAATCAGTCCCACATCGTCAGGATTCTAATTGCTCCCTTATTTCTCTCACCCCGCTCAGCGTTACTCTTTCTGCCTATCTTTATTCTCTAGACCTCTCTCCACTAAATAGTCCTCTATCATTGCTTTTGCCTGCAGCCTTCTCAAGACGCAGACCTACTAGTAGTTGTCACTGAGGGCCTGAATACTGGACTCATTTGATTTTCTTTTATCCTCCCTGCTCCCTTCATCCCAGGTGCTTCCCACAGCGTCTCTCCCTGTTACTACCAGGCTCGTTTCTAGCTGCACTTTCAGTGACAGAAGAGGAGATAGTCTGCACCCTCATTATTCAGAGTGTGGTCTGTGGACAGGTAGCATCAGCATTACCTGGGAGCTTGTAAGAAATGAACAATCTCAGGCCCAACCCCAGACCTACTGAATCAGAATCCGTATTTTGTCACTGATGTGCACACTACAGTTTGAGAAGCACTAATCTGTACCTTTCCGTTGCCAGGGTCCCGAATATCATCTTTTCCTACTTTCTCTGAGGCCACGCCCAGTCATCCCCTTTCTCTCCTGTACTTCATCTCGTGGCTCCTCCCCCTCTGCCTACACAGATGATTGGTCTCCCTTAACCTTAAAGATGCCTTCCTCCCACCACGTGTCCTGCTCTTTCGCCTTTCTCTTCATCTCTAAACTCCTTAAGAGTTCTCTTTTCTCCCAGTGTCCGTGTCCTCACCTTCTACTCGTGCCTTAACCCACTGCTCTCTTGTTTCTCCTTAGACCATTTCACTGCAACTGCTTTTGTAAAGGTCCCTAGTGATCCTGTCATCGCCAAATCCAGTGTCTCCTTTAGTCTTCATTTTGCCTCTGCAGCATTTCATACCATCTGCCACTTTCTCCCGGCTCTGCCTCCAGGTCTCCGGTGTCTCCTGCTTCTTCTCCGTTCCCTCCGTCTCTGTTTGGAACTCCTCTCTGTGGTCTGTCTGGGCGCACTTCTGCTGTGAAATCTCGCCCTGTGTCTCATCCACTCACGTGGTTTCAGCTGTTAGGTATTACTGATGACTTCCCCTTCTGTTTCCCCTCGTTGCAGATTCATTTTTCTAAATGTTAATGATACCATTTCTACTTGACTATCTTGAAAGCACCTCAGAAAATAGGTGCCACTAGGAGGAGAGTCGAGTGGTGTCGGCTAACATTTCAGTGATGTGCCATATATTGTGCTAATGCCGTTGGTGCAGTATCTCATTTAATCCTCACACAGACCCCGGGAGTAGGTGTCAGATACTGTCCCCGTTCTGGAGCTGAGGAAACAGGCTGAGAGGATGGGCCCCGGGCCACACAGCTAGTACGAACGAGCATCCTTTTCTCACCTGTTTTTAATAATGTATTTGTTACATACAAAAATATATGTAATATAAATATAAAGTAATAAACATAATATTGTATTGAGTATCAGCGAGTCTACCATTCAGCCGACAAACTAAAATATAACAATAATTTTATGTATTTTACATGTTCTTCCCCATCCTGTCTTCCTCCTGCCCGGTGATGACCGCCAGTGTTATATTTATTATTTCCTTTCATTTTCAAAATTTTAGTCCATACCTAACATAAATTTAAATTATAAATTGTCTAATTTTGCTCATTTTGGGGCTTTTTAAACAATGGCAACACTTGCTGCTATGCTTCCAAGATTCTTTCATGTGGTTATTTGTCATTTACTCATTTTTTGCTTCTATACAGTAGTCAGTTTTACGACTGACTATACTGCAATCGATATATCCGATCTCTTGTTGATGGCCATTTTGGTTGTTTCCAGCTTTTTGCAATTATGAAGAGTGTTGCTGTGCACATTCTCACATTTGCATCCTAGTGCACATATGTAAGAATTTCTTGAGGTTGTCTAAACTGGAACTGGGCGTGCTGAGTCATGAGATTATGGTCTTTAACTTGCAAGATAATGCCCAATTATTTTCTTACGTAGTCAGACCAGTGTACACTCCCACCATCAGTGTATGATTTGGCATTGTCAGACTTTAAAATTTTGCCAATATAGTGAATGTAAAATTATAGTCTTAATTTGCAGTTATTTGGTTAATAGTGAGGTTGGGCTTCTTTTAGCATAATTTTGACTGCTCATGTTTCCTTCTCAGTACAGTGCTTGATTTGGGGTATTTTGCCCATTTCCTATTACATTTTTTTTCTTATTGATTTGTAGGACTCCTTTATATATTTTGGATTCTAACTAAACTAACGTGAGTGGTCAGAAGCATTGCAGCTGTCTTCTCTAAGTCTTGCCTATGCAGTTTATGATACCTTTTAGTGAACAGACTTTCTTAATTTTTTTATTGTCAGATGTATCAAACTTCTTTTTATGGTTAGATCTTTCTGTCCTGTTTAAGAAATCTACTCCTATCCCAAGGTCAGAAAGATATTCTTCTATATTTCATTTTAGAATTATAAAGTTTCATTTTAAACATTTTAGTGTTTAATCCATGTGGAATTGATTTTCGTATATGGCATGATGTAGGATCTTGTTATGTTTTCGCCCATAGCATAACCATTTGAACAAGTCCCATCTATTAAATAGTTCTTCTTTTCCTCTCTGATCTGCAGTGTCACGTGTCATATAGCCATGGCCCACTCTCTGGGTTCTTTATTCTGTTTTTGGTCAGTACCACACTCTCTTAATTATAATAGTTTTATAACGAGTCCTGATATCTTACAGGGCTAGTAGCCTAATCTTAAACTTCTCTTCAAATACTTAATAGTCTGAGGCCAGGATAGGAGATCAAGAGGGGCTTTTTTTCTTTATAGGAGAATTTATAGCACGTATGCTGGTAAGAATGCTGTGAATGAGGAGTGATCACAAAATAATAACGTAGGAAAGAATTGCCGGAGCAGAGTTCTTTGGGAGGCAGGACGGCATAAGACGTGGTGCACATCTGGAGGGGTTACCTCAGTTCATCCATTGAAGCTGGAGGGAAGGCAGAGTATTTGGGCACAGATGTGGGTAAGTGGGTACTTGGGGTGAGAGCTTTTCAAAGTTCTCATCTGATTACTTTTATTTTCTTAGGACACAAGGTCCACATTTGAGAGTGAGGACAGGAAGAAGTATTGGAAGTTTCAAGAGAGAGGAGAAGGGATAAAATAGTCACTTAGAAGAAGAGAAGAGTGGACGCACTTGGGAAAGGAAGTTGAATTGCCAGGCAGTGGCGAGGGCCCGCTTGAGGTCAGTGGTCATGGATTTCAAGTGAGAACAGTCAGGACGGTGGTGTGTCTTCTCCAGGCATGTTCGGCCGTGCAGTCACAGGGAGGCGCAGGGAGTAAAGGCGGTCGGCAGCAAGGGAGCAGAGGGCGGGTACAAGAAGGGAACCATCACAACACGGGCCGCGGGCTCCAGACCGTGTGCGAGGGGAGCAGGACACAAGGAAGGGTGGGGCCGACGGGTTCGGAGTATCAGAGAATGCGTGGCATCGGCGTACGAGACAAAGGAGTGAGCTGGTGACAGAAGAGTGAGACGCTCAGATCGAGTGACGGAGGGGTCGGCAGGTGCAGCTGGTCAGAGTGCAGGTGCTGTCGATGTTCTGAGTGGGACAGCTCTTCACCGTGTGAGCATCTCCACAGCACAGGGCATCTAGTGCCCTTAGCCCCTGCCCGTTGAATGCCATAGAACCCCCAAGTTCTAAGGTCAACCTAAAATGCTCCCATAATTTTGCATTCCCCAAAACAGTGACTTAAATAAAACAGTATTCACAAGTACTCCCAGTGGTTGTGAATCCCTTGTCTAAGAAACACCCATGCGAATGAGGTGGGTGGAGGACGAGGTCTTTGGAGGAGAGAGTCAAGTAACTGAGAGATCAGCGTACTGCAAAGACAGTCTGCATGCATGTCGACTTTCCAGCTGTTGTGATACCACATGACAGTGGGCCAGAGCTAAGGTCTTAAGGAGTAAGGGGCAGTGGCCCAGGGAGTCTGCAGATGATGCAGTAAGGAGGGGGAGTAGTTTACGGTATTGAGATTCAGACCTAGGAGGATTGGGGGCGGGGCAACACAGGGGAAAAGAACAGTCACTTAGAAATAAGTAGTAAAGATCAAAGAGGACAGCTTCTGCACCCTCGGGGCCAGGAGTGCAGGAGCCGTGGCAGAGAGAAGAGCTGCCAGTGCAGGGGGTTGCAGGAGAAGCAGCAGCGCTATCCTCACGGGAAGTTGGGTTTCAGTTGGAGCAAGTGAGTGAGTGGAGTATCTTGGAAATGCAAGGTGCAAATGTGGGAGATTTGCTGTTGGCGGACTGTGGCTTCCAAGGTCTCCGTGGAAGATAGGCATGTGGGTCGGGTGGGAGAGTTTGAGTGATGAGGTGTTGTAGCTGACTGGGGATGAGAGTCCAGGCAGTGACAGGTGCTCGGAGCCCACCCTGTGGTAGCTGAAGTAACGCAGAGATCAAGGGCATAAAGATGGAGCTCAGGTCTCGAGGCAGATGGTAGTGTTGAGGTCGTGAGTATTGGTAAGGGAAGAAGAGGAAGGTGCTACGAGGGGCCCCTCAGATTTCTGGGGCCTTTGTTAGTTCTAGAGGCTCTCTGGCTCCATCCTCACTCCTTCAGTGGAAGCCTGAGAGGCAGGCACCAGAATGCTTGGAGCTCCCCTCCTGA
>NW_006430726.1:4664877-4686531 GCF_000325575.1 Pteropus alecto | reverse complement strand
GCGTAAGTCACGCTTTGTGGCCAGGACACCATGCGTGGATGGGCTTGGACCTGCTATGTTATCTATGGCCATTAAGCAAATTACCCCCAACGTAGTGGTTTAAAACAGCATTTATTATCTAGCATTTTCTGTGGATCATGAATCCAGACAAGCCTAACTTGTTGAGTCTTCTGTCTCTGGGTCTCTCCAAAGCGGCAGTTAAAGTAATAGCAGAGGCTTAAATCATTTTGAAGCTCAAGTCGGGGGTAGGGCCTCTTCCAAGCTCATTCACGTAGTTGTTGACAGGACTGAGTTCCTCACAGTTGGACTGAGGGCCTCAGTTTCTCACTAACTGTTGGCCAGAGGCCTTGCGTGGTTCCTTGCCACATGACTCCCTCCATAAGGCAGCTCCAGCTAGGCAACTGGCTTCATCAGAGCGAGCAAAAAAGTACCAGCAAGAGAGAGGGCTAGCAAGACAGAAGTCTGTCTTTTGTAATCTAATCTCAGAAGTGTCATCCCATCACTTTTGCCCCATTTTGTTCATTAGCAGCAGGTCACAAGGTCCAGCCCACACTCAGGTGTGTTCTTTCTGTGTAGTGCAGCCTCCTTGTGTCTCCCCATCGTCCTCAAGACAAGCCCAAACTCCTTATTTCAGCATATTTCAACCTTCACACTGCAAACCCAGTTTATCTTTCCAGCCTCGTTTCTTACCATTTACTCCTTTGTTTAAACTCGTCGGTCTCAGGACCCCTTTAATACTCTTCAGTTATTGTGGGCCCCAAAGAGCTTTGTTATAGCTATTTGTTATGGCTATCGATATTTATTTAATTAGAAATGAAAACAAAGTTTTTAAGACATTTATTAATTCATTTAAAAATAATAATCTCATTACTTAATGGAAATAACACATTTTTATGAAAAATAACTGCATTTTCCAAACAATTTTTTTGAGAAATATGATATTCTTTTACACTTGGAAAATCTGGTTTAATAGAAAACATCAGGATTCTCATCTGCTTCTGTATTTGGTTTGTTGTGATATATTTCGGTTGAATTATATGAAGAAAATCTGGCCTCAGATAGTTGTAAAATGCATATAAGTATTTTAATGGGCTTTTCGGATCATTGTGGATATTCTTCTTTGACATTACACCAATTCTTTAAGTGGTAGTTTCTCAAAGGTTAGTTGTAATGTGGAATCTATAATTTTTATATATTCCATTAATTTAAAATCCTTTGGCCTCTCTGGCACTTGGAATAGCTTCTACTCATTTGGAAAATATTGGTTCCCTGAGTTCTTCATGTTTTCCAAATGTTTCATTGTAAATATATCCATTTCATTATAAAATATTTTAAGTCACATTTGTAATGTCACTACCTATCATGTCAGAAAAATCTTTAAATACTGGAAAGCTGTCAGTTGTGGAAGGTTTCAGTTTTCCAGAGTTCTAGTTTTTACTCAAAAGCTAAAATTTTATCATTGGCAACAAATACTGCTGGTTGTTTTCCTTGAAGTAATACTCTCATTTCATTTATTTTTGACAAAGTGCCCAATACCCAAGTCCGAATAATCATAGTTTATGTCATCATTTTTTCAAGTATAAATGGCGCTCCATGGAAAAACCTATGACCAGTACTACCTTGTAACTTCTGCTTGCTGTGTTCTGGGCGTCCTTCAACTCACTGCCGCCCTACAGCCTTTCCATGGGCCTTATGTTCAGATGCCTCAGAAGAGAATCTGATTGGATTAGCTGGCCATCTATCTGATATAGGGGTGGCATGGCACAGGGTGTCGCAACCTGTGCACAAAGAAGCATTTCTGGCTGCTCACTTGCAGGGGACTCCCTGTCTGGCAAACCTTCAGAGCACTTATGTCCATAATATACACTGTTGCGAATTAGCAAGATATTTTTTGATGCATAGCTGCAAATAGAGTGATTATGGTATGAGAAGTTTAAAAAAATCAGATTCATAATTTGCTTTTATAAGTACCCATTTGATAGCAGTTTGTTTAAAGACACACACACACGATCGTGGTCACGTTCTAGTACCACCTTCACTTTGTTTGGGGCAATAATAATTTTCTGAGGCTCGCGTAGGACTGTCTGTTCCAAAAATATTCTTCAATATGGATTGAGTAGTTGTTACTATGAATTTTCTACCAGTGTTGACATAGAATTGCCTTTCATGTTAACATTTCTAAAAAGACATGTTAAAGAAGTTTGTTTTAATGGGTGTCTTCCTCCTCCTAAGGGAGGAAAATCCTTCAAAGTCTGTGAGTATAATCTTATAGCTAATTCTTTTATTTGTTAATAGTTAGGCATCACTAAGCACTGCATTTTGCAAGTTCACAGATTTTAAATGTAATTTTTTTTTTTTTCTTTCTAAGATTGGCCTCATTTTGGTAGTAACCGTGGCTAAGAAATACATTTCTGCCACTTGAAGGGATGGCAGGTTTAGCAGCGTTTCCTGTTTGGAGGTCTTGGAATCGTTCATATACAGTATCATGTACAGTTCAATGTAGATGTTGGGTCTGTAAGTGAGAACATAGCCACGAGTGAGCACATATGTGCTTACAAACACATTCGTCCACTTTAATGAAGTAAAGAGCTTAAGCAGGCTGTCTTTAGAAAAAAATATTTGGGGCCTGAGTTCCCTCTTTCATTCATCCCTTGAGACCGTTACTATGGGGTTTAATGTATTTGGGTTAATGATAAAGAAAACAAAAATAGCATCCCTGTGGGAAAATGTAACCTGACACGGTTTAAAGTGAGACCCACATTGAAATACCATTCTTTTAGGAAATGGAAAAATGTTGTCTTTGTCACATGGATGCCATCTAAATTCTAAAAGAAAACTAAGCTTCTTTTCTTTTTCTACATCTTGATTTTGTCAACTCTTGCATTTCTATGAGCCATATGTCACAGTAATTAAGTTGTAAATATTATACGGAATAATTTGCACATACTCCAAATGCTTTTTAAATTTTCAGCAGCTTGCCTTTCTTTCTGGCACCACAGTCCTCATAAAGATGCGTGACCTGTTTCTCCATTGACTGTATGTGTCCCGGCAACACACTGTCCTAGAGTTTGCCTGCTGTCTGCAGGGCACACTACTGCACTCAGTGCCCTGCAGACATTAGGCAGAATTTATTTATTTATTTTCTTGTCTTTTTTTTAATGGAGCACTAAAGATGTCCTATTGGTTCCTTTGGCTTTTTGCATCGATAGGTGTAAAGCAGAGCCTCTGGTTGATCTTGCTAAGCGTAGCCAGTGCTGCACTGCAGGTGGGAACCTCAGAAGGTCCAGTTGTATACTGCGCAGGCGTGGATAGTTTTTATTGTTGGTATCCTCAGTCATCTAACGGTTTGTTGTCTTTCTTTTTTCACAGACCTAACTACCGTGAATGCTGCATATTAAGAGAAACCACCAGAAGGTTGTGCGTTTGGTTGTCTAATATTCTTGGATTTGATATGAACCAACACAGTCCTTGTTGTCATTGACAGAGCCCCAGTTTGTATGTGCATTATTCATTCCTCTCTGTTGTGTTTGGGGAAAGAAAAAAAAGACATTGAGCCTTTTTTAAGGTTATTGATTTAATTTCATGTTATTTGGTTGCATGAAGTTGCCCTTAACCACTAAGGATTATCAAGATTTTTGCACAAACTTATACATGTCTAGGGTCCTTTTATCAAGGCAGTTAAGTTCACAATTCTCCTGCCTTTACTCCACCATCACCAAACACTCAGTTAAACATAAATTCGCATTTTTTAAAAATGACCACTCAATGATGCGTGTTTCCTCTCTATAACAGAACCCAGGAACCATTCCTAGATACGTAATGCTGGCACATTGAAGATGGAATTAGGATCGTCCTTCAGTTTTGAGGCCATGTGTAAAGTTTAATCATATTGTAAAATATCTATTCTGTATTAGAAATAGCTAGTTGACAGCTTATACTTCTCAAAACTCATGTCGTTATGTACTCAAACTCAGTTTCTATATGTGAAGTCAGTGAGTCTTTTTGTGTTACTCCAAAATAAAGGCAACATTTATTTTTTCCCACTGCCAGTACAGTTTGAGCGAATCACTCAAGGTGGGTACTTTCCATTTTAAAGCTGGAATCAGCAGTAGCCCTATGGGAAACCAGACAAAGCATTGACTTTTAAATATAGACTTTTAAAATGGATTTGTTGTTTTCTTTCAGAACTAGAACTAGAATAGTTACTATCCATCCACAAACCATCATTACGTGTACATTGTTGCTATTGTGATAATAGAGAATTTTATTTATTTTTATGCCAGCTTCTATTGTGAGAACACATTTAGTCAGTTTTGGGTTTTATCAATCCTGTTATGCTTGTCCTTGGAACATCTTTCGCGTATTCGAGGTTTGTAGTTGAAAGTTTACTGTAAAAAAAAAAATCAAAAACAAAAAAATGTATTGTTTTTACAGAATAAATTTATTGGAATGTGTACTGGGAGTAAGATTTGAGGTTGTAAACAACTAAGTTAGTGTAATTTGGCTTTATATATGTAATGTGAGGTATTAATGTAATTCATATATTAAAGCAAAATTTGTTAACAGCAAATTGACAATAGAATCAAGTGCAGGTGAGGGTTTTCTTTTTCTTTTTATACACTCTCTGGGTTTTAGAGGTTTTTTTGTAAACACTGAGGAGGGAGAGGAAAGGCTCCATGATTGCATGTACATCTAAGATATTTACCAACTCAGTGGACCCTAAATTCAGACACCTGACATTATCCATGTATTGATTTGAACCTCATTTTCATTTAGTGTTCTTATTTCGGTGAAGAGCTAATAAATAACATGAAGAGAAAATGTGAAAGCTCTAAAAGCCTAGGACCATTGATGATGATGATGGTGACGGTGATGATGGCAGCCGAGGGCATGAAAGCACCAGTCCATTATCACTGTAGGGCACTGAGGAGGCAGCTGGACTTGGGGTTTCTCTCACTTAGCAAATATCGATTTTTTTTATTGTACTCACAATTCTAAATATGAAAAGTTCATTAAAAATAGGAATGACAATCTACTTTTTCCTTAAAAAGTATTTTTAATTCTCAGTATTTTAATTTAAAATTAATGAAATTTAATTATTTCATCAAAAGGGCTCTTCATGGCTCACACTGAAACATAAGGAGAATGTAGATGGGATTTTGAATTGGAACATATTACTGATAAATTTTGTAAGTGAAAAGCCCAAAGACCACAAAACTTTTTCAGAAAAAGATATAAAATGTTTCAAATTTAATAAGATTTATCTTCATAAAAGGCCAAAAATAATTTTATTAAAAATATACAGAGAAATACAGTAGAAATATCTCCAGTCACCAATAAAACAAATATTCCATTAAAGATAACAATAAAGTTATCTATCCCTCCTTAGCTCTTTAGACTCACAAAAAAAGTTTAGTAACAGCAGTAAATAATATACTTTCCTTGGGAAAACATTTTTCAAATAACATTTAAAAATACTTGGTAATTTGCCTTTTATATCGATGTTGATAAGCATATACATCTTATATGCAAAAAATATTTCTCCAGCCTCTGCTATTTTGAATTTTTAATATGCATAAACCATATTCACTTTTGAAGAGTTTTGTTTCCATGCTCACTGTTACAGGAGCTAAATTGTAATTTTTCACAGTTATATTTAATATGTGCAAACAGTATTGCGATAGATGGTCAAATTTATTCACAAAGAATTTTGAATATATTTCTTTAAACAAAAAGTTGCTCAGCTTCAGTTTTCATTCGAAAAAAAATTTACCCAGATAATACCATGTATAGCTCACGCATATAGTACAAAAGAAGAATTTATGTATTAAGCGTTCTTCTATGGGAAGGGAGTACAATGGGACAAAATATCAGAACCAGCATAACAAAAGTCAGTAAACTAGAGAAGAACAGCATGAAATAATGTTTTTATTCAACTTTTTCATCCACCTTTGTCTTTATGAAGAATTCTGGTTTGTAGATACAGCGATAGGCCAGGAGCTGAGGAAGAACTCCATACGCTATGTTTAATGCTAGAAAGAGGATTTTCGCATCTTCGGGGACTCTGTAGACATAAGCAGTTCTCGCATGAAGAGAAGCACCGATGTGAGAAAACTGAGCCTGTTGCATTAAAGAAAAAGAGGGTGAGCATGAAGTCTGCGTTCAGCTGGACGCACGATGAGGTCTGAATGATTCATTCAGACCATGTTCCTTTGCCCTCGAAACCAGTCCTTTCAAACAATCCATAGTCTTCAGTATTTCAGTGAATTTAGGGTCAGTCTTGACATGACTGTTCAAATAAAGTATACCCTCTTTAGCATGGCTTTGTTACCAGCTACATTTTAACCCATCCAGTGCCCCGTATCAAACATTAGTTCAACTTAACAGAAAAATCTGAGTAAAGTCTCAGTTTTTTTCTGGTCTGCATTCTGGAGATCCTATATAAGGACTCAGCTGTGGCTCCCAAAATGTGTTCCAATAAAAATGAAGAAAGTACATAGTTGAGAAGCACTGAGGACCTCAGTTTCATTTACGGTCTTTCACCTACTCCTGGAGCAAGAGCTCACAACCCTTTATTATGTATTTTTGTCTGTTTATTTATTCACATATTTGTTCCCTATGCAACTTAAAAAATGCTAAGGGTTGTGTAAGATAAGGTTGTTACCAGCACCCATGGGGATAGGACTACGGTTAACTCCTATAAATGACCAACGTACCTGCAGGCAGCCCTTTCAAATCAAACTATCATTGATTTAGAAGTATGGCTGGTCAGCTTACACAACAGAAAGGCAGGGGCTTCCCATTTGTACTTCTCTACTTGTTTAGAACATACATCAGAATGTCACGGTTGGTCTTTTTTGATACTTTTCATAAGTACAGGGGAAAATCTGTATTAGAAAATGCTTCTGTGAGAAGATTTCCTCGGGATCCTTGTATCATTACAAAATACAACCCTGGAGACTGCATTTTCTTATCTTACTGAAATTCAAGATATACATGAATAAAGAATTGGGAATCTAACTGTAATAAGTGGTGAATTATTAGTTTATCAGGATCAAAGTAAAGACACAAAAGAATCTAAAGGCACAAATAAGAATGAAAAACTAATTTGCTTTAAATATATGTCAGTTATCTTACATTTCCTTCCATATAGAATCAGTTTATTCTGCTAAGTGGTTCACAGGTAAAGGTGTTGCCGAACACTGGACTTTACTATGACAAGAAAAGGACAAGCTTTCATAAGCAGCATGTTTATGGATTTGTATCAGTGACAGATGTTTTAGCAGGCCACCTTTTTACAAATTACTGACGCTTTCTGGGGACGCTTGGTACAGTTTTGCCACTCTCTGGAGATAGAAATTCAATTAGCGTGGTGTGTTGCCAAGGACACCTGCATTGTGACCCGTGAGGCCCTCGCGCACCTCCCCCAAGGCAGATGGGTAAACAGCCCAGCAACTGCTGCGCCCTTCATCTCTGGACTGTGAGAGTAAATGGCATTCGAGAGGCTGCCCTGAGTTGCCCTCCTGTGGTTGTTCTAGGAACACTGAAGGGGAGTTTGGTCCCTGTCACTCTTTTTCCCTAGGGCCTATTTGGAATAACAGTGTTTGTCTGACTGCATAACCAATTTTTTTCTTCTGTACTACAGGCCAGATTTGAACACCGATTTTCAGAAATGTGGGTTTGGTGTTTTTTATAGACACTTGCACACATTACAAAAATCACTGCCTTTAGGGAGATGCCAACCGTACTTTGAGAGGATGGGTAACATGAGTAACCATGCCTACTGCATGGGGAAGCCGGCACAGAAGTCAGCGATTCTGCAGGCACTCCTGCACTCGCGGTGCAGTTAATACCTCATTTTCACAAACAGCACACTCACGGCAACATTAAGAAATGATCGTGTCCTTAGATTAGATTGTAAGCCCACCGGGCAGGTACTGCGTCTAATGTTTTGTGTGCCACCGACTGCATTTTTAGAGCTCAATAAACATTCTACAATAATGGTCTTGTGACTGTCGAAATACAAAAAGCTCTGCTACAAAGCATTTCTCTATTTTTATACTCGTTTTTAGTAGGCCTTTTTCCTCACAGTTACTGAGCAAGGGGCAAAGATCATACTCTAATCAGGTGGCGTCTGTACGTGAGAGAAGAAGCCCGAGGCCAGTTACGTGTAGTTTCTGGTACTTTTCATAGTTCTGATGGTGTATTTATGGTGGCCACACCTCAGCGGAGTGAGCACCCAACCGTAGCTTCCTCCCAATGCATCTATATGTTTTGATTTTTTCTTAGAGTGGGTGATCGGGATAGAAAATGGGGTGATAAGAGCAAAGAAAGGTTAAGTTTTAATAGTTGTCTTATATTTATAGAGATAAACTGGAAGGGGTGACTGAAAATCATATTCCTGTTTCCAGAAAGGAGAACTGAAAAGAGTTTCACGTGTCCACATAAATACAGGCAGAAGTGAATGTGAACATTGGGACAGTAGCCAGGCTCTTTGGCCGACACAGTATAAACAGCTAATCAGGACTGTGCTATTGTTCCGTAGGGCATTCTGAGCAGCATAGTCTAGTGGTTAAGAACACTGCATCTGGAAGCAGACACAGCGTCCAGTCCGGCTCCACCACAAACCAACGGTCTGGCCTTGTGTTAGGTATGTAACCTCTTTGGCTTCCTCATCTGTAAAAGTTGGATAATGACGGAGCCGGCCTCCCAGGGTCGCCATGCGGGTGCAGTGAGTGGCTCTTTGTGGCGAGCTTAGGACCGTGCTAAGCACAATGGGCTCTTCCAAGGACACAGATACAAAATCCGTTGAAATACCTGTTCAGGATCTGTGCTCCACTTTGTTGACACCTGGGCTCTTTGTTCTCAGGTCCCCTTGCTGACCTTTTGACAAATTCAAGACCATCTGTCCCCACTAAAGGGTAATAGGCTTTTAGAGATATTAAACCCAAAGTCTAGTTTTAATAATAAAGGTGGTTAGTGATGAATCACACCAGAAGCACGTGATAGAAATGAGATTTGCATTAGTATCCCAATTATCCTAAACCTTCCAGATACTTAAAGGTCTCTGTAAAGGAAGACATAGCAGTCAGCTCTGTTGATAACCAGATTGTCTGCAGAGGAGCCTCCAGACCCTGGGCATGGCGCCTGCGTGGCCTAGGAGTGGGGTCCGCAGCCCAGACGGGAAGGCCAGCGCCCGACCGCAGCACAACTACTCCTGCCTGCGAGGCCGTGGGTGTTACCTGGCCGTGGGCGGGCTGCCTGCCAGTCCCGCTGTGAAGCCGTCCCAGAGCTTTCTCCTGCTTTCTCCAGTTTGTAGGTGATTATGCACAACGCACAAGCTACAGGTTAATGAGTGAATCTTCTGAGCAACAGAAGGCTTTTTCCCTCCAGACTCTTCCTGGGACTCTTCTAACAGAAACAGTAGCAACATGGTCCCCAGGTCATTACGTACCCAGCACTGTTCAAAGCCATTTAATCCTCACAGCAGCTCCATCAGTCAGGTACTGTTATTATCCTAACTCTACAGAAAAGGAAACTGAGGACCCAAGAGAAGCAGCAAGGTCACCAGGCCGATCGGGGCCGGCTGAGATTCGAGCCAGTCTGCCTCCAGAAATGCTCTTAGCCATTTGGACTATATCGGCTCTGATTTTTTCTTTTCATTTTCAGTGATGTTTTAGCAGAGAAAAATTCTTCAATTGATAGAAAATGCTAATGAGTAGATCTAAAGAGCCTGTAATACTTTTCAAGTTAATCCTCTGGGGAGGGTTTTAATATAAGAAGACACTTGGGCTATGAGTAAGTCCCCAGTGAAACTCTGGTGTAAACTCTGTTCTGGTTTGATTTGATTTGTGTTTCTTCTACTTTTTCATTGCTTTTTTTTGATCTCTGAAGGTAGCAGATTTGGCAGAATTGTACATGGCCTGAAATCAGAGACTAGTGACTCCTTAACAATGTTTTCTGTTGACTTGCACTGATGTAGAAGTTTTCCAAAGATATTTTTCTTATTAAGTCACATAGGCTCTTGGGAATTCACTGGATCTTTCAGTAACTACAGGTTTTGATAAAGTTAGTGGGATCATGATTGCATAAAACCATAATTACATAAAACTTCTAAATTAGGAATGGCAGTTTTAGCAAGCTAGGGGTGCCGGTCAAGGTCATGGAGAGTGCTTTCTATGAAGAATGTGTCAGATACCCTCCCAAGATGAAAATTCATTTTGTAAGTACTCACTAAGTAGAAAAATCATGTGACCGGAATTCAACATTCTCATTGTACACACTGATTTATAACTTGGGCTGAACACTCAGACTAGGTAGATACTAAAGCCCGGCCAAGAGCTATGGGAATGTCAGACACGTGATTCTCGGATTACAGCATTCTGCTGGGTCAGGAGAAAAATCCTTCTGATGTTTACAGGATCTAGTCCTTAGGCTCAGGCTACCTTGTGAAATTGAGCAGTGATGGACAAGCCGGAGGATTCCTGCAAGGCCTGGGCTCTGGCCGAAGCTGCCACTGCTGCTGCCAGATGCTCTGCTGTCTCCTCTGCCCTCAGAAGTGCCTGGCTGCAGTTCGCACCATCAGGTACAGTCTGAGATTAGTCTTCCCCATTTGCCCCAAGCCTTCCCACCCTCCTGACGGCTGACTCTGTCCACATAACTAGGCCTTTGCAGTTGTCTTCTGAGACGTGACCAACACCTGGTCCAACACCTGGCCTCACTCTCACCAGCCTCCTAGCTGATAATACTGTTCCTGCATGGGCCTGGTATGGGGCAGACCAAGGCACGTGACGTGCAGAGGAAGCGCGACTGCGTGCAGAGTCGAGGAGCTGTCCAGCTCCGAGCACCGAATCCTCTAAAGAAGGGGCCTGGTAAGAGGACTGAGTGGGAGGCCCTCGGCCCCAGAATGAGGCAGGGGAGTCAGGCCTAGAAAACAAAAGCCAAGACTTTACCCTCTGACCTGCTATACACCCCGTATTATGCTGCATCCTCAGTCTGATAAAGCTCACAGCCTAGCTCACATGTCACTGCATCCCACTCCCCGAAGGTTCTTCAGCCCCTCTCCGCCATGTACAAAGTCTTACGTTGTGCTATGGGGTCTGTACCACGGCTAATTGTTTGCATGAAGAGAGGGCTAACAGTGGAGAAGAATGTGAACTTGGGGGTCAGACAGGATTTCATATCCCTAGTTTGCCACTTAGTAAGTTTGTGACCTTAGGCAAGTAATGAGCTGCTCATAGCCTCAGCTTTCTCATCTCTGAGGGTTTTTGAAAACTTGCAGAGATGATGCTGTGTGTCCGTCACACAGGAAGACCACATTTACCCGGCTCCCTTGCGGTCAGGTTGGTGCCTCGCCTGGCTCTTGAAAGATCCCACATGATCTTCGCATAAGCAAGAAATACAGCTTTATTGTGTTAAGCCACTGAGTATTTGCTACTCCAAGAGAGCGTGTAGCCTGTGCTTGCACACATAGATAAGGAAATCTCAGTGTGGTTCTCACAAAGCATGGTGATGGCATCTCAGACTACTGCGGTGGCAGCAGGCTCACTCTGGAGGCAAAACTAACTGGACACAATGATAGGCTAGCTACAGAAGATGAGGGAATAGGAAATATAAAATAAGTAAGTCCAAGTTTTCAACTTGAGCTGCTGGCTGCAAGGAAGCTGAGGGCAAACGGAAGAGCAGTTGTGGGGAGAACCGAGACTCCTGTTTTAGACACTAAGTCTGGGATGACTGCGACATCCAAGTGAAAGGCCTGAGTTTGGAATTTAAATAACTGTAACCGGGAACAGTTTGAGCTAAAGACAAAATTGGAAGATGTCAGCTTGTAGTTGGTATTGAAAGATAGGGAAACAAAGACCTAAAACCAAAGCCTGAGGAATCAGGAATTTAGAGGTCTGCAAAGAGGATAAATATTAGTTTAAGTCCTTCCAGGAAAGGACAGGAGCCATTGCTTCTGGTGCCTCCAACGTTTTGGATATCAATGCAGTAACTAACTCCTCAGTGCCATTGCTGGGTTCTGCAATGTAAGTGAAATGGCATCTATAACAAAACCAATTTCCTCAGAGGCCAATTGATAAAGGAGTTAAGCTCCTACAGAGTACCTCAGACTGGAAGGATCTAGCCAAATGCACTAACCATAAATGCCATGACTTTTTTCAACATTCTAAACCTTCTAGTGTTTTGTTGTTTGTTTGTTTGTTTTTGCCACCATCACAATTACTATGCCATGATCATAATCAACTGGATATGCCTAGAGTATCTGGATAAATCCCATTCTTATGCCTGCTTGAAATGAACAAGGTGAAGATAATTTTAAAAGATAAGTTCATTTGGTTTCTTATAGTAAGAAAATAAAAGATAAAATTAATTTTCTTTCTTATTCATGAGATCAGTTTGTTGTGCTAGTTGTTATGTGTACTCCGTGTAAAATCATTCCACAGCTACTTTAATTTTCAGTGCAGTGTTGTGTTCACTGAGCACCTGCTCCTAGCCAGAGGCGGGCTAAGTAGCAGGAGGAGCAGTGGAATGACGGGCCCAGGAGCAGAGTGTTTTTAAAACGAGTTCCCTGGTTCTGTCTAACATAGCATAGTGGAATTCTGAAATCTGAAATTTAGGGAGACATCTTAAAGATAACCGCTCTGAATTCTCTTTAGTAGCCGTGGTGCTCAGAGACTGGGAAATGGTACTATAAACAGCAGTGCCATTTGCTGGGTACGTGACCTTGACAAAGCATGTAACCTCGCTGGGCCTCGTCTATACAACTGATGGCGCACCTACCAGGTAGCTACTGTGAGATTTAAATGTAATGTATATGCAAAAACGTCTTCTAAAGAACTGTAAAACCAAAGGGGACACCATGTCTGATTAGTATTTCCTACCCTAAAATACTGAGCAGAGACGTTTTTCAGATACTCAACCATGCCAGGCCAAATTCCCAGTAAACTTTCGTAATGGAGCATATTCTTAGTACCTGAGCAAGACCTCCAGCGTGAATCAGTGTTATGTCAGCCATCCAGGAGCATCCGGGCACCACTAAGCCATAAAGTGCAACCACAAAGTAAGGGACAGAATAGAACAGATAAGCCAGCATCTGTACTGAACAGAGAAACAACATCAGCAAACTATTAGTTAACCTGATCTGAAGAACAGCACAAAGAGTTAACATTCTCATTTTTGAAAATGTTAATTCTCATTTCCTACATGGGACCACATTTTTCCCGATTTTAAAGAGAGGAACTTGATTTCAGAAAAGTCTTAGGCTTTGTAACTACAGGACCTGGATTTTCGGGTAAGCAGCAGGATCCTTCAGATAGGGCTCTTGAAATTGTGCATAAAATCGGCAGAGCTCAGCTGGGCAATCCAAAGCAATCTGAGAACAGAAACGAACTCGTTACCGAAATGCAGTCACACCTGGTTCTTAAGTTTGCTGATAAGGCTAAATGTGCCAGGTTTAGTCACAAGCTGCTTTCTATGTAACAAAAACTATTGTAGAAGCTCATCAGATTTACTCTAAGGCGATTAAGCAGAGGTTAACAGTGGAACAGGAGCTGGTGCCTGTTGAGTGTTCAGTTTAAGTGTCTGGGTTTCACTAGCCAGTGCACAGCCGGCCTTAGATCACCAGCTTCACTCTTCCTGGGAATAACTAGCCAACTGTTCCCCGCGGGGAGAAGAGTGCTTTTCTATTCCAAGCTCATCTTACTATGCTTTGCAAGATTTAAAAATAGCATCTTCCTCTGTCCAGTGCCTCAGAGTATATGGCCTTTGGGGGCAGTAAAGGACAAGGATTTGAAAGCAGGGTCCTTTAGTCCAAAGTCACCTCCTGTGTCCACTTTAAAGAGAACAGCAGGTTTAGTCATGGCAGAGTGGATTTTAGGCCACAGAATAGACAAAGTGTATCTTTGGCACATTACTGGGTCCCCTTTGAGTCGCCTCCCTTGGGCATCGTTCCCCATGTCCATGGTCATAGATGTCCCACCTAGATAACACACATGAACACAGGCCAGGGGCAGAGTTGGTAAAAAGGGGCCCCCACCTAAAGGCCCCACCCACCAAGCACCCCGACATTCTCACGTGCACAGGGCAGTGCATATCCTGCACGGGAGCACGGTTAGGGCCCATTACTGTTCTGACTTTGGGGATTACGGTAAACTAATCAGAACAGTTTCACTGCTCTGGCCCGAGCAAAGCCTGTGGCCCTGCTCTACCCTGCACTTCCTGTGCCTCTCTTGTAAGCTGACTCTCCTTCCACACCTTTAGACAGCTTCTCACCCCGAACTCAGCCAGCCAACTCCAAAACATTGAATCCACAACATCAGCATACACTCACCACTGCTCCCCAAAGGTCATGCAGTGCCAGCAGGCTTAGAACAGCTAGTAATTGCCACTGAAGCTGAATATAATTAACCATATAATTCTGGCTGCTCTAATTTGTTTCTACTAAGAATAAATCATGAAATGAGGGCATTGTGAAGAATTCATTGATCAATAAAAATAGTAACATCAGTAATTTATTGAGCACTTACTACATATAAGGCCCTCTACAGGTGTCTGATGTTCATTATTTAACCTTCAAAACAATACTATAAGATAGATTCTGTTATTTTATAGAGAGGAAGAAACAGGGCCAAAGAGATTAAGTAATTTTTCCAAGGCCACACAGCTAGTTAAGTGGCCAGGGTTCTGACTCCTTATTCTGATAGCTCTTCCTCAGCTCCATCCCTCTGCTCCTGAAAACACACAGAGGTTATGGGCCACAGTTTTATTGCAGTCTCAAGTTATCACCCTTACCCAAGATACTTAAATCTGAAACATCAAAAGAATGAGACTCTACTGGCTAGTTTTTTCAGGTGCCCTTAAACAGGGGAAGGAAGATACTTCTGGTTAGAGCTTCATCTCAAGACCCGAAGGAGGTGGGATGAAGCAGCCAGAATGGACCACCCCCTTGAGAGGGGAGGTTTGGGGCTGGCCCAGGTGGGAGAGTGGCAGGAAGCAGGTCCAGCTCTCCAGGCTCTAATGAGAAGGATGTCTTGTTGGTGTGCTAGGGAGTCTGATATATAGAGATACAGACCTAGATCTTGTATTTAAAGTTGTGATTTGCTATTCTTACCAAGCCTCTAAACAGGCTAAATCCAGTTGCCAGGAGGAGACATATAGCCAACATTAAATCAAATGGTCTTCTCAGCAGGTCCTTCGCTTGGACTTCTTGAATGACCTAAAATAGAGTTTATAACTAATGAGCAGGCCAAAGTGCTAAAGGAGAATCTGAGATCTGCCAAAACATAAATGCTGTGATGATGGATCATGAGAGAACTCTGCAGATTCACGATTCACATCACAAACCAGCAGGCATGCAGCTTTAGGAAAATCATGTTCCATCCCGAGTCTCAGTTTCCTCATCTGGGAAATGAGCAGATTGGGCCATATGATCTTGAAGGGCCCTTCTAGCTTTGAGTTCATATTTTTTCTTGAAATAGCATTTTTGTGATTATAAACGTAAGATTGCTCATTTTAAAAATGAACCATAAACCCATCACCCTACTATTAATAATTGCTATATTTTTCTGGATACGTGTGTGTGTGTGTGTGTGTGTGTGTACACACATTTATTCTTCACAAAATTAGGACTTAATGGTGTGTGTGTGTGTGTGTGTGTGTACACACATTTAATTCACAAACAACTTTGTTCTTTTGAAACTCAACATCTACATATATTATAAATACTTTCCCACACAAGTCAAAATTCTAAAACTTAATGTCATATAGAAGCACTATATTTTAGCTATTTTTCAATGGTTGGACATTTAGGCATTTTCACGTTGCACTTAAAGGTGGTGATAAGCAACACTGTACATAAATCTCTGACAGGATCTCTCTGCTTATTTTCTCAGGATAGGGCCCTGGGAGTGGAATTACTAGGTTAAAGGATTAAGTTTGTTAAGCTTGAGGACCCGGCCAACTTGCTCTGCAGAGCGATTCTGAATTTATGTTCCTATTAGCACTGCGTGACAGTGTCCATTTCTCCCTGGCCATCCCTGTGTTTTAACAGGGAAAAAAAACAGTCGTGTGTCTCATGACATGAGCACTGTTGACACACTGACGTGGAGCCTTCAAAAGCAGCGGAATGAGGACCAAGACAGGCTACTGTTTGCTTTTTCTTTTTAACAACCACCTCACTCCTCAAAAGGATGTAGGGGAGTACCAGTTGTCAGTGTGCCGACCTCGGTTTACATGGCATTTGTCTAAATATTTGCAAATGAAATGTTTGTAAATTAAAATGTATTTTGATGAATTCTATGGTAAATCTTTTAGTAAAATGAATAATCGTGTTCCGATTATCTCTAGTAATTCATATTTTCATATATTTAAGTTTTGCTTAAAGGATCTTGCTTAAGGACCTAATACTTATAAAAGGAAAAGAAACTTAGAAAGATGTCACTAGCTCAGAAATGAAGACCTTAACAGAGTACCTGCCCGGCCAGTTCTGTTTCACCTTGACCACTTGCTGTCTCAGAAGACGTCCTGAAGCTGGTCTCCATGTGCCTGGACATCTTGGTAATCAGACCCTATGACTGTGTGTGCCCCCTTGAAGGGCATTATCTCCCGGCCTCCCCTTGGGGCAATAAATGCATAGGTATCTCCTGAAGGGACGCCCAGATGCTCAAACTCCAGACCATCGGCGGCCCCAGGCAAACCACACACTCGGCACACTCACGCAGAATTTGAGGGAAGGGCCAAGGTGAGCACTGGCACAGGAGGCAGCCATAGTCAGACAGCATCGGCCACTGAAACTAAGATGTGAGCCAGTGCTGCATAATCAACACAGTCACATTGATTGACTACCGTAAATACTCCGGTTCGTGGAGGCACGTAGCTAGTGGATGTGAGTGAACCCTGTGAGTTTGAGAACAGGTTACATGTAACTTAATAACAATCACCTTTGAAGGATAATTGTAATTTTCTGATGGCTGATTATAGATTCTGAAACCAGCCCACACAGGAAGACAAGTGTATGGTATGCTTAAGAAAAAAGCAGGGCAAATGCGTGTTCCATACTTCCCTATTTAAAAGACAGAAAGAGAAAGTCAGAAGTTTACCAAGAGCATAAATAAGTAACATTTAGGATACTCCCCATCTCGTCACCTAAAATTTTGCTATGGACCGGACAATATTTTTAATGAGACACACAAAAAGGTCAACTTTAAAACTATTAGGTGTTTAACTGGCATGTCTTATCTAGACTATTTTAAAAATATATTTAATATAATACCCTGATTTCTTGCATGCAGAATAACCTTTACATTAGCTTTCAAGAGTCTTAATTCTCAAGCACATTTATCAACTTCCCATAGTGGGTCAAGAGTTAAATAGAATAAGAGTTATAAGAAGTATTTGTATACTGAGTGTAATCAAAAGACAATACCCCCTCTAGATCCCTTCGAAAGTCAGGAATCACTGATAGGAAATTTCTTAATTGTTCAGTGTACACTTCTGGAAATTGCTCAAAAGCATTTCTTAAAAGGTGAGATTAAAGAGGGGAAAACAAATACTGCAAAACAGCTTTTTGGTAAGCTTGGAATTTCTTGGTTCAATTACAACCCAAACAGCTTCTCTGTTTGAAAACAATCCCCATTGTTTGAGAAAAGGAAAGTGAATTTTACGATAAAGTTTCTTACCTACAATGTTTCCTGGCACAAAAACAATAACACTCATAGTAATAGATCCAAGCCAGTATAGACCAATGGTTCTATAACTTTCCCTGTAAAAAAAAAATCTTGGCTTAGTGCACTTAGAATACTATTCACAAACCCGCAGTATTATCTCCATTCTAATTAGTAAGAGTACGCGAATCAAAATTTACTCCATGTCCACATGCGATCAACTTTGGAACCCTGTGTGTCCTTCTGAACAGGAATTAGGTTTACCGCACTGAGGCGTTAACTGCAATGTGCCTCTCACTGAAAGGGGTCCTGCGTCGCTGCTACGCGTGAGACGAGAAAGAAGGTTCAAAGAAGAAATGAAACCGGATCCATATCTTAAGTCACTGTAAGTATAAGTAATAGAATGTTTAATGGATGTTCCCTGGTGTCAAAGAATTTTTGGCCAGAGTCCCAGAGATGAAGATAATAAGTAGGGTGTACCCCATGTGCTGAAGGAGCTGCTAGACATATATATACCCCTGATCTTAATAGGCGATGTTGACAAAAAGTGCTTTCAACTGATAACCCCGTGACCCACCTGCGTAAGGGGCTGTGAGGGTGTCAGAAGGGGACAGAAGTGGAGAATACTCTGTGCTTCTTGCTCTGCCCCACCCCCAAGCCAAATGCGACAGATCGCAAGAGGCACATCTGCAGTGATGGGGAGCAATGAAGGACCGTCAGCAGGATGCCAGGCAAGCATCTTCCCCAGCTGGAAGCTAACGAAGACGTAGAAACTGGCAGCCTCCAAGCAGAGCCCAGGCATTCTCAGAAACACCTGACATGTGCCCTAGAGCTTGAGGACATTCACAAAGAGAGGCTGGCGCCTAGGACAGGTCAAAGATTAGCTGGAGCTGCCCTTGACTTCGTGATCGGAGGGAGAGGAGGCACAGAGCAGGTCATTCTGACTCCCAACCTTGTCTGGGGCAAGAAAAGAATGCATGGCTTTCTCTAACTTGGAGCTAAGGGGAAGCTTGGGACAGAGCTGGACGTGAGCCATCTTGAAAGGATCCCGCCCCAAAGGGTGTGCCTTCTGGGCTACAGGGAGCCCAGCACAACGAAGCTGTGGGTGGACCAGCATAGGCAGCGCAGTCAGCTGTGCTCATGGCGGGGAGGGTGCAGTGCAAAGGCCCCTGTGGTAGGGGTCTTCAAAGAGCCCGCGGGTGTGCCACACGGACAGCTAGCGTGTCCTGATGGAGGTACCAATACCCAGAGGCCAGCACGTGTCACTAGACTGCCCCTCTTCCTTTAACCCCATGTACGTGCATTCCCAAGAAGCCAGCGCAGTGAGTTGAGAAGGAATCGAAGGACAGACTGTGCACCCCAGCCTCAGCGCAGGCCCCTAAGCCTCAGCGCTTCACCCGAACAGGGGAAGAGAGAGCTCTGTACTGACACAAGATTGAAGTTTTGAATTAGAATGTGCTGGGCTTAAGACCCAAAACCATAAAACTAGAAGAAAACATAGGCAGTAAATTCGCTGACATTGCTATCAGTAATTTTCTGCTGTATCTCCTCTGCAAGAGAAACTAAAGGAAAAATAAACAGATGGGACTATATCAAACAAAAGTTTTTGCATAGCAAAGGAAACCATCAACAAAACGAAAAGAAAACCTACTGAATGGGGGAAGATGTTCGCCTATGATACATTTGATAAGGGATGAATAGCCAAAATTTATGAAGAACTCATTGAACTAAACAGAAAGACAATCCACTTAAAAAATGAGCAGAAGACCTGAATAGGTATTTCTCCAAAAAGGGCATACAGATGGCCAATAGACGTAAAAAGATGTTCAAGATCACTAATCATCAGGGAACTGGAAATTAAAACCACAGTGAGCTCTCACCTCACACCTGTCAGAATGGCCATCATCAATAAAAAACAAGTGTTGGTGAGTGTGTGGGGAAAAAGGGAATTCTCATACTTTGTTGGTGGGATTGCAAAAGCCACTGGAAAACAGTTTGGAAGTTCCTCAGAAAATTAAAAATAGAATTACCCTTTGACCTGGCAGTTGCACTTCTGAGTATGTATTGAAAGAAAACCAAAACAATGCGTAAAGCTCTATGCGCATGTGCCCATCGTCACAATAGCCAAGATATGGAAGCAACCTAAATGCCCATCAGCAGACAGCTGGATAAAGAAGTTATGGTTCATGTTTACAATGGACTTAAGCAGACCCCAGTCCAGAAGGACATGTTCAAAAGGCAGTGGAGCACAGAACATAAAGCCACCTGTAACTCCTCTCTGTCAAGCATGTGTTTGTATCCGTTGACGCCTGCATTTGCCTCTCTGCATGTTTTCCTTACATCCCCACTTATGGGGCGCTGAGGTGGCAAAGGCACGCGCACACACACACACACACACACCAGGTGCACTGACTTACTCCCAGGCTATGGCTGCCACCATCACCAGATACATCAGATAATGCACAGAGCCGTCCCAGTAGCAGATCACGTGCCCGTGCGCAGTGTTCAGATGCGGTTCACCCTAAGGGAAGCATTAAGAAGAAGGCCGCTTTAAGTAAGACTCACACGCTTCCGTGCAGAACGCCGGGCCTGTATTCCAAGTAAAGTGGAACAAGTAATTTGTGTTAGTCTGCTAAAATGAAACTTCTTCGTCCTATAAAATTACGAAATTGGTAGGACCACGAAACTACCCCAGAGCCGCCAAAACTTCCTCGTCCCTCTTCTCTCCCAGCTTCTATCCTCTCAGACCTTCAGGTACCAGCTGTCCTCGATGGCCCACGACCTCTCCACCAGGAACGTTCCTCAGGGCTCAAGACCTGCAAAGCCCTGCCAGCGGGGACATCTGCCAGGATGTCCCTCAACTGCCTAAAACTCTGCGTGTCCCCAACCGAACTCAGCGTCATCCCTGCAAACCTGTGCCCCAGGCTGGCAGTGTGGAGATAACAGGCTCTGTCTCATCTCGAAGCTTTTGCCCAAACGGTCCCTTCTCGTTCGAAGGCTCTGCACCTCCCTAGTACACCCAGAAAATGTTAACAGTCCACTGCTATTTCCTTTCTTAAAAAATGCTGAGGGTGAGTCTCTGTCCCTGCACTGGGATCATGCCATCTCGCACATCAGACGTGGAGGCAGGAAGCACGACTTCATCTTGGACCTTTCCCCGTCACCCCCAGCTTGTCCCCAACTCCTACTCACCCTAGCTGCTCAAAGCCTCCTGACTGATGTCCCCGCTCACCCTTCCTTTCAAGCCCTTCCTTCCCAAAGCCGACTGCATTGTTCCCTGTCTTAAAACTTCCCTCACAGAGGGGATGAAGCTTTGTATAATGTTCCCCATTATTTGAAACCAGATGAAGACTACTTTCAGCTCTGCTCTTCATTTTTTGCGTGAGTGACCTTGAGTAAGTTACTTCAGCTCTCTGGGGCTGGATTCATCACACCATCCAATAAGAAAAGAGGACTAGCTTTCTCAGGTGCCAGGTAGCTCTGATGCTGTGATGGGGAGGTCACTGCAATCATACGGCCTCAGCGTTTGGTGTTTTACCCACCTAAGACGGACTTCAGATGTAGAGATATCTTGATAATAACAGACACACAAACCCTCCGTTCATTTAAATACAAGTTAAGGGGAAAGGTCGTGGACCAGATGTGAGTCAGGAGTTAAGACTACACATCGAAAAGAATTGCTTCCCATGACCTAATCCTCACTTTCCATGTGAATAAACGGCTTCTGCTTCTGGCAGTCAGTGAAATACCGTGTATCGTACTTGCTTACACCAAGCGAAAGGATTTCATCTCTGAGCAAAGCGGCTTGGGTGGCCGGCCCTTTGGCTGAAGGTTCATATTTGTGTAGCGATCCCATACCTCTCTCAGGTAGTACGTCATGAACCCGTCAATGACTCCGTCCTGTTCCAGTCCTATGATGAGGTTCACCACGCTGGTAAATCCAAAAACTGCGTACACTGGAGCAAAGAGAGCAGTTTACAAAGCCTGGCAGCTC
>NW_006430726.1:4663506-4664859 GCF_000325575.1 Pteropus alecto | reverse complement strand
GCATTCACCAGTAATAATGGATTGTTTTTCATGCTTTCCAGAAGATGACTGGACACTGTGAACATGGCCTAACGGAGTATACCTCTGCACAGAGCAGGACCTCTGCCTGTGTCCCGGATCTGACATCATGGCTCACGTGCTCTCACCAAGGGGACACGCACCAGAGGGTAAGAAAATGACAGACTCACCCACTCTGTTCCATCCTCCACTCCCTACAAGTGGCTGCCCAGGGCTACACCTGCACCTCACCAGGACGATGCAAACAAAACCTATAAGCAGTGGCCAGGGGAGCATAAAGGTGACCACCAGGTTTAAAATAATGACTCGGAAGAGATAATTTCTCTCAGTGATTACCAAGCAGACCAACTCACAGTGTTCAGCATGTTCTGCTCCACACTGGAGATTTTAAAGACAGTGGCTGATGTGCAAGTGACCATGGCTTGAAGAACAGCTAGTGATTTTTTTAAAATGGATATGACAGAGTCCAATTGAATATATTAAGAGAAGGCATAGCATCTTTAGGAATCTTACTAGGGTTGTGAGAATCATCTAAATGGGCTTAAAACTACCATCAACAAAATACTTTTGAAACAACAAGCGATCAAATTTAGTGCATGTTTATCAGTAAAGCTGCATTTTCAAAGTTATAACAAATTGATGTCTTAAACTACGCGATGGGCGCGGACAGTAGAAAAATCTAATGGTGAACATAAGAAAACCTGCAGATGAAGAAAAGGAGAGCAGAGTGGGGAAGTTAATTCACAGGGGAAGCTAGCCTTGCCGAGTCTGCAGCCAGGAGCGCAGCGTTGACACTTTGCCCAGAGGGAGCGGAAGGGCCCACGTGTGCCTCCCTGTGCCTCGTGGAGGTCTTTGGCCCAGGTCTCACTGACGGATCAGCCATCGTTATCTCCCAGAAAGGAAGCGTCAACACATGCTCAGTCTACTGTTCTATCAACAGGAGTGTCAGAAGCTGGGTCAAAGAGGACAAGGACCGTCTGCCCTCCAGTGAGCAGGAGTCTAGTAGGGCGAGGCCTGGCCCTGAGGCTGCAGTGCGTGCTCAAGGTTGTGACAAGGACAGACTGCTGAAGGTGTAGGAACAAGGGTGCAAAGAATCAGAAGAGACCTGAATGCCCCTAAGCGTGCGCTCCATGGAGCACAGAGCGGGAGGAGGGAAGAAGGCAGCAGGAAACCAGTCTAGAAGGATGAGGAGGGGCCAGATCAGAGGCAGGTGGACTGGGGCAGGAGCAAGCACTCAGGCCCCAAGGTCTGGCACGGAAGGCCCAGCTCTTCTAAGGACTGGCTTGCCTTGGCTAATCGGTGTGCAAGTGACAGTGGCCAGCTCCAAACCCTGGC
>NW_006430726.1:4658339-4663462 GCF_000325575.1 Pteropus alecto | reverse complement strand
TAAAAAGGGCACACCTTGGGAGCCAATTTGGGACAGCCTAAGTCCTACCCACAGCCTGAGGCAGAGCCACCCCAGGGAACCTGCAAGCCCTGAGACAAGGAAACAACCTAAACGTCTGGAAAAAGAAAATGTTATTTGGCCATTAAAAAAGGGAAAAAAAATCCTGCCATTTGTGAGCTCTGACCTCTGACCTTGACTCTCAAGGGAGCTCCTTTCCTGGACTTCCAGCTGGGAGAGTGGAGGGTCCACAGCCTGAGAGAGGCTTAGTTTGGAGGTGAGGGCCACGTCATCCTGAAATACTCCTTCACTTCCTGCTTCTTTACAGGTGGGTGCCAGGGCCGCCCTGTCGAGATCTTCAGGGAACACGAATGGTTTCCCTGCCATAGAGACGTACGTACCATAGAACAACGGGTCCCGGGGTGGTTTTCTTTTGACGAGGACTCTGGCCAACAGAGCTACCAGGAGCAGGATGAGGGCAGCAAACCCTACAATTGTCCAGGACCTGCAAGGACCAGAACAGGAAGGCCATCACTCAAAGTAAACACGTCCATGCCGGGAATTTCCTGGCTGTTAAACTCAGTCGCTCCCAGCTCTGCCTCTGCCTGCAACTCAGGTAGTGTGGGGGTAGAGATGTGTATCTGCTGCACTTCGACCCCTCTGGGCTGTCCCCCTGTGCCTTTTGGGGACCGGAGCCACCAGGTCTTCCCTCTCTTGTCATCCTGCCCTCCCCTGCACAGACAATGTATCACCTGCCAGTTCCTCCAACCCCTGTTCCTAGGTGGCTGTGTCATATCCATTTTAAAAAATCATTAGCTGTTCTTCAAGGAAGAAGGGCCACAGACGATGTGTATAATCCAAGGGACCAGAGGACAAGGCCAGCCCAACACGGGGAAGAGTCTGGGCCAGACCTGAGGCCAGAGCGAAGCTAGCCACCCACACCCAGGGCCAGAGGGCCAGCATCCGACCCTACACCTGGAAAGCCAAGGCCAAGGAGCGATGAGGCTGGGCACAGCCCCTGGACCTTCTGCAAATGGGCATGGCTCCAGGGAGACGGGGGCGCCAAGGCCCTGCGGGCAGCATGAGGCCATGAGGCCATGAGGCTGGGCGGGGTTAGCAGTCCAGAGCCCCGGATTCCAGTAACTACCCTGCCACTATCTACCTGTGTGACGTTAGGAATTCAGTCATCTGTTTATTAATGAACTTAAAAACATATTGAAAAAATATATTCTGCACCCCTATGTGCCAGGCACTGTGGATGAACAAGAGAGGTCCCTGTCTACATAGGGGACACCTATCTCAGTGCGCTCTGAGAACTCTCACTTGGAAGTCACCCCTGGTCCCACGCAGACACTCCCTCTCACCCTCCAGCATCAACAGGGCTTCCAGTTCTAGATGAAGCACTGCCTGGCCCACTCCAATGACCGGCCACACCAGAGACTCCTCAACGGCCCTTGAGAGCTGCTGAAAGCACCACTCCTAGGCTGAGACCCCTCCATACCACCATGGCCTGACATGAGGACTTTGGATAACCTTCGCCATATGACCCTGGGACTTCTGGAAAGTACCCTCATCAGTCACAGGTTCCACAGACCACTAATACCTACCAATAACTGAGGCAAAAACTCAAATTCCACATGCCTGCAGCTGGAATGGGTGCCAGGCACCAGTCAGAAACCCGTCTTCCGTGTCAGGTCAGTGATCCATCCACCCTGCAGGTAGATGGGCCCCAAGGAGACTGACTGGCCTCAGGTGCAGGAAAGCCATATCCCAGCACCTGGCTCCAGGCCCCACAGAGAGTCGGGGAGTGGGCTCTGGGCATCAGCTGCACCCAGATTTCCTAAACCTACAGAACCGGAATGCATCAGGGGTTGGGCAGGGGACTATGCAATTTCGTTCAAGGAACTTAGATGAGTGCGATGCTGAAAGTCTGCCTGGGGACCTCCGCTAAGGTGTGAAAAGGGATGGACGGATGAGGAGTGAGGGAGATGGATGGATGGATGGATGGACGGATGGACGGATGGACGGATGGACGGACGACATGGATTAGGTAGTAGATGGATGATGGTTGAGTGGATGGTGGATGGATGGATGGATGTATGGATGGATGGTGGGTGGACAGACGGACAGACACATGACCCAGTTTTATGATAACGAGTATGACCATGTGACTGTCCATGTAAGAGATTAAAATAGGTTTCTAGTGGATGCTGCAGGCTCCTCCTGTAGGAATAAATCGACAGACGAGAGGATGGAAGAAGCTGATGTGGGCCAGGAACATGATGCTGGGCTGAAGCATCCCGTGAAGAGGGCAGTGGTTCGGTGTGCCATGTAAGCTGGCAGGCATTAATCACAGCCTGACACAGGTGGTGGCCAGGAGATAGCCCCCATCCCTGCTCCTCCCAAGGGCCTAGCCTTATAGCTGCACCATCACATAGCTGGCGCTCCTCTGGTTCACAGGGTCCTCCCACTCTCCACGTCTAGGGGAGGAGCCATGATTGAGGAGAAACTGGGGCAGCAGACCATCGGTACCTCTCAGCGAAAGCCAGTGCAGGACCCGCTCAGAACTGGGAGAAATGGGTCCAGCAGGAACTGGGCGGTGAGGGGATGGGAGGATGGGCTGTGACTAACACAGGGTAGAAAGGTTGTGAGTCTTGCGGGGGTGGGGGGCGCGGGGCAGCAGTTACTGATACTTTTCCAAAATCAGACATCTACTGAGAGGGGACATGTTTGGGTATGAGCAGAGCGTGTGCGTGCGTGTGTGATGAGAGAGAGAGCTTTCAACCCCTTCTTGACTTCTACCTAATTTGCTTTTTGTTTTTCAGACTTTGCTGATAGGTCTGGTGGGAAGAAAGCTACAACTAATTCGACTAATTCCAAGCCAAGTGAATGCCTGCTATGTGCAAGGCTGCATGCTGGGCAGGACAATACCACGGTGAGCTAGGGCCAGGAAGGAAAGTTCTGACCACAGGAAAGTAACTGGTGGGAAAGGCTTAATCCCCAGCGCTCAGAAGGGAGGGATCACATCTGCCAGGGGGAAGGTCAGGAAAAGGAAGAGGTGGCATTTTACTCGTAAAGTCCAGGCGTGGCTCCAACAGTCAGGGACAGGGAGAAAGAGAATCCAGCCCGAGCGGTGGCAGGACAGTTAAGAAGTGTCCAGGGGTCACAGAACAGTCCAGTGTGGCTGAAGCACTCACATGGGGGCTGGGCTGGGGGGCAAGGAACCCCCTCAGAGGCTCTGAGTCACAGGGCCAGTGCCAAGGGGAAGTAGAAGGAGGGAACAGATGCTAGCCCAACCCCAGAACGAATGGGGAAGGGGACAGGGTAAGGGAGTAGAGGAAGAAGACGGGAAGAATCTCAGGTTGGAACCTGTTATTCATAACTCTGCAGGGCTCAGCAGTGTGCTCAGTAATAACGTGGCCATACGCAATTCAGCACGTACTCAGTAAATGCCATTACTGTCCTCCCAGTGGCTGAGGCCAAAACCTCAGGGTCATCCTCGAATCTCTCCTTGCCACAGTCCTTCAGCAAGCACACTGCTCTCCCTCTAAAACATCCCCACGCCCAGCCACGGCCCTCTCCCTGCACGGCTCCCTGTTCCCCTACCTGGAAGGCTCTGTCCCAGATCTTTCCATGGGTGCCTCCTGCAGTTCGAGTGTCACCTCCAAGAAGCCTTCCCTGACCACCAGTCCCCTTCCCAGCCACTCTCTCCTGCCACCCCGTTTTATTTGAAGATGCCTGTCTCAACACACGCCGCCCCAACCTTTTGTGGCTTATTCCTGGCTGTGTCCCAAACACTCAGAATAGTGCCAAGCAAACAATAGGTACTTGCTGAATTGCTCCTAATGCCATTTTAGGAGTGCAGGGGCCCTGTGCACTATACCCACAGATGTGGCATTCATTGCCCAGAGTTACTGCTTCCAGGAGATGTGCTCTGAGACTGGGTGAGACCAAGGGCAGTCACTGCCGGCGCTTAGGAAGTGCACAGTGTGGACGGCTGCCATCTGGATAAGGCAGGCGACAAGTGGTAGCCCCAGCAGTCAGCGAGGAGGAAGCCACTGCCCGGTGGCCAGACACTTCTCCGCAGCGTGAAGGTTGGAGGGGGTTTGCAGCCTACAAACGGGTGCAATTTCCTTAGCACCAACCGCGGTGGGTAACATAACAGGTTACTTCCTCCTCCCACAGACAGCAAGGGACGTGGGCGGGCAGGAAGGCCTGGCGCCTCTCCCACTGCCCAGGCAGGCCTGCAGCTGCGGGTGCGGGGTCATTTAGGCCGGGATCCCTCGCCGAGGTCTGCGGGCGGTCCGGGCCCCAAGCCGGTGCGCAGCCTCCCTCAGCCACACCCATTTCCTTAGCAGGGCGCTCGCGGCTCTGCCTCCCTCGCGCCCGGGATCCTGCCCAGTCTCGGCGGGTCCTGACAGTGGGATGCAAATATAGGTCGTTGGACTGACCAGATAACTGAGGCC
Source organism: Pteropus alecto (assembly GCF_000325575.1). Lineage (NCBI taxonomy): Eukaryota > Metazoa > Chordata > Mammalia > Chiroptera > Pteropodidae > Pteropus > Pteropus alecto. The sequence continues at coordinate 4,658,999 of NW_006430726.1, read as the reverse complement.
AGGCCAGGCCACGCCGTCAGAGCCAAAGCCAGGCTTAGAACCCGGGTCTCTGCCTGTTGGTTCAGGGCTATTTCTGTCAGTCATTCACAACGGTTTCTAAAATTAAGAAATGGTAAGTATGTGTGTGTCCATACATGGAAACGTTCCTGCGAAACCGAACGAGCCGAGGACGCCCCGCGCTGACATGCCCCGCTCGTAGCTCAGCTGTGCGCGTCGTCCAGCCCCCAGCCCTGGCCCTGAGCTCCACGGGGGCCGGGGCATCGCCTTATTGACCTCCGTAACCCGGGTACCTGGCACGGTGCTGGCACCGAGCGGGCGCCTAGCACCTGGCCCAAAATGGCGCGGAATGGCAAGGATGCCAGCTGAAGTGAGGATCCCCGGCGGTGCGACCCGAGGGGCGCCAGGGCCGGGGAGGGGAGCCCCGGAGGCCGGTGGCCCCGGCTCTGCGGCGGCGGCTCAGCCGCATCTGAAAAGTTGTCAGGGTTCCCGCGGTCTCTGGGCGCCGGGCGCCACCCCCCGCCCCTCCCCACCCGCGCCCACTCACTGGTGCTGGGTCGCCAGGTGGTTGAAGACATAGGTGACGGGGATGGCCGAGAGGGACAGCACGAAGACCCCGGTGGCCGCAGAGGCACTCATCGCCGCCGCCCGCGCGCCGCTCGC
>NW_006430726.1:4653042-4658096 GCF_000325575.1 Pteropus alecto | reverse complement strand
GCCCAGGGGCCCCAGGGCTCAGCCGCGAGCGCTTGGCCGGCCGAGGGGCGGCGACACCCGCCAGCGGAGGGACAGGTGCCCCAGTAGCGCACGCTCTGCGGGAAGGTGGCGGCACGGTCGGGAGCTTGTCAGCAATGACCTGAGGAGGTTTCGGGCTGGGCTGCGGGCAGTGGAGGGTGGAGCCAGACCGGGGGTGTCAGAGCCTGACGGCCTGCGAAAGCATCCAAGTGGGCAACCTTGGGCCAAGGGTGGGGAAGGGGCAAGTGACCCCGAAACCTGGGAACTTGTCCACCGAACAGCCAGTCATCAGCGGGCAGCAAGCACAGCCTCCGCGTGGAGTTTTAAACTGTGGCTGCTCACTTGCCAGCTGATAACCTTGGTCAGGTTACTTAACATCCGGTGTCCTTAACCTTCTCTATGAAACGGGGGCAGCCCACCTCAGTGTGGCTGTGGATTCAAAGTTCACATGCGCAAAGTGCTGCCTTTGCTCGCTATACTGTCGCCTTCAATTCCCATTTTTTGGATTGAAACAGACGCTCAGAGGAATGCCATAACTTTAGAGAATCCAGTGGCCATTCCGGTCTATCTCAGATAGACTTCCTGGAGGCCTGATAACTGTCAGCCAGCCTGCACCGGGCCCAATGGGGAACAAGGACAGGAAGACAAGGCTCTGCACGCAAAATATAGTCCGGCAAATGCCTGCTCGTTAGGCAGAAGAACGTGTGCCAATACTGCCTTGGCTGCTGGACCATGTTGGGGAGGAGGTCCCAGAGAGGCCCCGGGGACTGAGTCTGGATTGGTCCACGGGCTGAGAAAGGGAAGGGATGTGAATTTCTGATGGAGAACAAAGCTCTAACCACCAAGAGAGGTATGACATGTACTTATTGTCCTTACCACTGCCAGCGAGCTGAACAGACGGAGGGGAAAATGAACCACAGAGAAGCCATGACCTGCTCCAGGGTCATCCAGCTTTTCTAAAGCCAGCTTTCTAATCCTGGACCCCGGTGCTTCTTGGAGGCTTCTCCAACTCCAAGGACGTAATGTTGAAGCCCTAGCCCGAACTGTGACATAGCCAAAGTTTCCTCAAGAGATGTCCTTACCTGGACGTCACCGTCTTCCACCACTACTCCTAACCTTCAGCAAGCTCCTTCCTCCTTTGAGACCCTTCTCTCCTCCAGCCACCCTCTGAGGCCAGGGCAACCCCACCATCACCACCCAAACCTTGCCGCACCAAGCTCGCCTTCTCTCTTCCCCCGAACCCCTCTAGCTGCCCTGGGTCCTTGCCTTCGACTCAGACACATGCTCGACTATGTTCCAGTTTAAGACCGCGCTCCCTGGACCTGAGTTTCCTCTCCATTTGCCATCTCCTCTGTCCCCTCTCACCTATGTGCGGTTTCAATGACTCGGTCTATGCCGATAGGTCCCAAATCATCCTAGCACTGACCTGTCTCCTTCGTGCTGCATTGTGGGCATCCCGCAGTCACCCCACACTCCACATGGCCAAGTGGAATTCCTGGTCTGCCGCAAGACCACTCGGGCTTTATTTCATCTGCGGTGGCACCACCATCCCCCCAGTCATGCAGGCCAGCAACCCCGGAGTCCACAGCAGTCCTGGCCTATGCCGGATTCTTTTGCTGACAGCAGCCCTAATATCCAAATATCTCTCAAGTCTGTGCGCTCCTCCCCTTCTGCAGCACCCTCTTCGAGTTCAGGTCTGTGCCATCTCTCATGTCCTAGTCTCTCCTTCACCTCCCTGCCTCTGACCTTGCCTGCTGTAGAAGACCTTACCCGGCTGCCTTCCCATGCCTCCCCCACCCTCTCTATCAAGCACCGTGCTTTGCTTTCTTCATAGTACTTCGTCACTTATACGCTCCCAAATTATCTTGCTTACACATCTGCTTCCTGTTCTGTGTTATGATATAAGCTCCCTGAGGTCAGGAACCTTATTTACTATTCTAGCCTCATCATCTAAACACCTGGCCTGGTACCAGGTGCTTAAGAAATATTTGTCTGATGAATGAATACTCTAGATCACCATTGTCTGATGGCAGTATAATGCAAGGCACAAACGTGAGCCACATGTGTAATTTAAAACTTTCTAGCAGCCATATTAGAAAAGTAAAAAGAGATAGGTAATAATATATATTTTATTTAACCCAATACGTCCAAAAGATGATCGTTTCAACAAGTCATCAGTGTCAAAGATATTAATGACATACTTTACATTCTTTTATTTCATGCTAAGTCTTTGAAATTTTCTGTGTATTTTACACATATGGTGTATATCATTTCAAACTAGTCACATTTCAAGTGCTTAATAGCCACGTGTGGCCAGTGGCATCTGTATTGGACTTCATAGCTCTTATTCCTCTTATTATATTGACCTGGCTTCACTTGTGCTCCTTGCCGCTGTAAGAATGGGTGTGATAATTAAATCACTCATAGAGTTTTTTAAACATCCTCAGAGAGTCTACTATGTAGCCAGCATTGTTCTAAGCAGTTGTCACACAAAGATGAATTACAAACACATCTTGCCCACGATCACAGTCTAGTATGAGAAAAAAGACATGTAAACAATTGTCATACGAGGCAATAAAAGACAGGCATACAAATTGCTATAAAAACCACCAATTCTGTCTGCAGGAGTCAAGAAAAGCTTCAAAGAGGGGGCGAGGCTTTGGACCAGCCATGATGAACAAATAGAAGCTGGCCAAGCGGACAAGGAAAAGATGGGGGCTTTCCAGGCCATGGAGACAGCACATGTTAAAGGTAGAAATGTGGGAGATGTGAGGGAACATGTCACTTGATGAACTTCAAGTCATTTGTTCTGGTTGGACATGCTGGGATGTCGTGCGTGAGTGGAGCTGGCAGAAAATGAAGATGGAAAGAGGATCAGGGGCTTGATCCCAGAGAACCTCGGGTGCACAGAGCATTTAAAATTTATGAGTGGGAGGAAAGGCTGACTTGATCAGAGTAGCATCTTTAAAGCTCTACCTGGCAGCTGGTGAGGACCATGGTTTAGAAAGATAAGAGGTGGGAGGCAGGAAGACCAATGAGGAGGCTATGACAATTGTCCTAGGAAGAGATAATGAGGACCTGAACCAAAGTGGTGGCGACGAGGGGGAAGAGGAACGGGCAGATGTCAAAGGTCTGGAGAGGAATTATGAGGGGAGGGGGCTGCAGACAACTTTGGTTTTGGACATGTTGGGTTTCCAGTATTCATGAGGTTCCCAGGAGGAGCTGCCCCTTAGGTGACTGGGTGTGCTAGTCTGTGGCACCAAGAGAGGCGTGGGCTGTGGATACAGATTTTGGGGTCATCAGCCTAGAAATGTGGCTTCAAATCAAGGAAATGAATTCAATGTCTAGGGAAGAAGGTAGAGTCTAAGTGAATGATGAAGAAGAGATGCCACTGGGGAGGGCTTGGTCAGCATTGCCACCAGCAGAGCAGCCCACGGGCATCTGAACTTAGTAGCAGAAGCTTCCAACATCTCAACTCTGACAGCTGCTCACTCAGAGTCTGCAAGGGACCGAGGGCCAAGGCAAAGCTTTGGGGTACTGTGATATACACATTGGAGATTATATGATTCTGTTGACAATGTTGACAACAATTTTTCTTAATGCTGAAGATATGAGTGGTCAGAATGCTTGTAGTTGAGAAGGCTGCTTGAGAGGAACCCTCCCAGGTTTCTGGGGAGGTCACAAACCTAGTGGATATAACCCCATTTTGCAGCACTACAGTTATTATAAATTATAAAGTAATTTCACCAGCATTATCTACTTTAATCCCCACAACAGCTCTCTGAAGAATAATACAGAGCCATTTATGGATGAAGAAACTGGGGCTCGAAGAGGTAAGATGGCTTGCCTGGGGCCAAAGTGAATTTTGAGAAGGGAGAGGGTGAATTTTAATTGAGGTTTTCCGGCTATAAGTCATTATACTCATGATGCTGCGACCTCCCAGCAGCAAAGCACCACGTTGGGTACCTTCGAAATGGTGGATGGACATCCTGCAGATTTGGCCCGTTGACTCATTGCTCAGGAAGCTGAAGTCTCTCTGGAGTTCTCTGCTCGATGCAGATCAATAATTATTAAGTTCTCATTTGCTTGAAAAGGGTTGGCTATGACTAAAAATAGAAGGCATTAAGACAAAGTTTTTTGTTTTTTTTTTATAAGCATCAATCTTGCAAGCCACGAAGGCTAATATTATAGCTGTGAAATTTGATTCCAAGCTACTGGAAGCAAAAATAGAACCGTGGAGGTCTGCACACTGCCCATTCCCTGACGAGAAAGACACAGGGTGTGTGTGTGTGTGTGTGTGTGTGTGTGTGTGTCTATGAAAACCACTGAGTTAGCAGGGATTCAATAGAAGGGCCCGTCACCATGCCCGTTTCTGCCATGGGGAGGAAGTGAAAGCAGAGCTTCAGGGAACCTGTCACTAGGAAGCAGGAACTAAGAATGCTGCTGGGCAGGGACTGAGGGCACAGCACACAGCGACAGCGCTCCCCTGGAAGAGTGAAGTCGGAGTCGGCCCCAAGCCCACTCTTTCGCCCCACCCCCAGGGCTCCCGCTCCCTTCCCCTCTTCACGGGCTTATTTCCCACTCCTGAACCCTTATGACAAAAGGGGCATTTGTGTTCTTTTGAGAGGCCGCGCACTCTAAATGAATGTGCACGTGGCAGTCAAAACCGATGGTATAAGGACAGGACAAATGGCCTGAGAGTGACGAGGGCAAGGGCGATGTGCTTTAGCGGGTACATCACTAGGATCCTGCCTGGACACTGGCCAGTGTGCTCAGAAAACACCAAGCCACACAGCACTTAGTTACACTGAACACTGGGTTTCCCTCCTGTAACCGCGAGAGAAATGACTAAGGCCTCAGTTACCGACGTGGATGTTTTTGGGTGACGATGGCTGTGGGCCCAGCACATAACATAGTGCCAGGCGTAGAGCAGTTACATCCTCAATGGATGTAACTGAAGAGAAAAAAGGAGAGAGGAAGAAAGGAAGATGGGGTGAAAAAAAAAAGGGAGGGAAGGAGAAAGGGGGAAGGGAGGG
>NW_006430726.1:4646683-4653004 GCF_000325575.1 Pteropus alecto | reverse complement strand
GGAAGGAAGGAAGGAAGGAAGGAAGGAAGGAAGGAAGGAAGGAAGGAAAGAAGGAAGGAAGGAAGGAAGGAAACAGGCCTGCAGGAAAACGAAGGGAGAGGTGAAGTTAGTATGTAAAATGTTTGTCAAAGGTCTTGCGCAGTTGCTGGATGAGGTCTGTGCCATTGTCCTGGGTTTCCTAGCAACCAAAGCAAGAAAGGGAACACAAGCAGTTATAATTTCGCAGTGTCCATAAGATAAAAACAGACCGGTTGCTCGGAAGAATTCTCCCATGGCTCCTCTCAAAGGGAACACTGTGCCGTATCGTATGTCCTCAGCAACAGTCCTACAGTAAATATAGATTCTAATTCTGAACAGTTGTCTCTCAGTATAGACTCAACGCAGGTGACTGGCAGAGTGCCGGGAGTCACTCAGTACACTCGAGGAGCCGAAGAGATTTCACACAAACAAGCAGTTCTCTGAAGATTTAGCTTGGTTCGGAGAGAAATTGTTCCAGTTTCCGGGGGCAGGCGTGGGAAATGGCAAGCACACCATCACTTGCAGTCTAAGCCCAGGGCAGACATCTCCAATGGTCACTGACCTTTCTCCCCAGGAGACTGGACATGACCTTGTAGACCTTCCCCATGCAGTACACCAATAGGGTTCTTTTCATGTACCTGCTTGGATCAATCCGCCAGCTCTGATCAAAGCATACTGATGAATATCCTTCAGTCAATGCTCTATGAATATTATTTCATATAGTCGTGTTTTAATGGAAATGAGGCAAGAAGGAGTCTGATGTTATACTGGCGAGCAAGCGAGAAGTAATATTCTGTGTTGATAAGGAAGGTCAGAACATTATTTTTGGATAGGCAAACAAATGGAAGTCAGTTTGACATTCTTACATGAAGAGGCTGAGCACTGGGACAAGAACCAAATTCAAACCCAAGGTTGCTACAGTGTGCAGACTGCCCCTGAGGTGTAACAAAAACATCTTGTATGTTAGGGTTTGTGTTCAAACTGATCGGAGGGAAGACGGAACCTTCTGGGCACTTCCCCTCTCTAGATGCCTTTTCAACCTCTGAGTTAACAGAATAGTTAACATCATTAACTGGCCAATAGATAGATAGATTTATAAAATATATTTATAAAATATATCTATATATAGATAGATAGATTTATAAATCTATCTATCTATCTATCTATCTATCTCTCTCTCTCTCTATATATATATATATTTTTTTTTTAAAGGAAAGACAATACAGTGCTTGAAACAGGAAAGGGCACTCCCGGTAGACTAGAAATTTGAAGGACACAAAGGAGACTGTGGTAGCTTTGGTGGTCCCCTGAACCACACTGCCCAGTATTTGTGTCCTTTTGTAGTCCCCTTACCACACTGACTCTGGACTTGGCGTGTGGCTGTCTGGCTGTGGCCAACGGGACATTAAAATGCATAATGTAAGTAGAGGCTTATAGGAGCTTGCACATTAGAGATTGTTCTCTCATGATGTTTTTTCCTGTAACTCAGCCACCAGGCCATAAGGAGGCCCAAGCAGCCAGGTGGAGAGGCCAAAAATGGGAAGAACTAAGGCCCCTAGCTGACGGCCTGAGCCGAGATCCCAGCCAGGAACCAGCACCAACATGGAAGGAGGTTAGTTTACCCCACTAGCCATCCCCACATCAACATCCCATTAAGAAAAAGAACTGCCTGGTCAACCCACTGAATTGTGAAAAAATGACACATTTTTGATGTTTTAAGCCACTCAGGTTTGAGGTGGTTTGTTACACAGCAGTAGATAACTACAAATGGAAGTTTAAACCTTCGACCAAAATTCTTCCCAAGGTAGACAAGGAGCAGGGTTTTTGTTTTGTTTGTTGTTAAGGTAGCAGCAATTTCCTTCATAATAAGTCAGAGGAGGTTCTAGGGAAGGCGATGTAGTCGGCTCAGTTTGATGTGTTTGCGGGAGTCCAGTAGAAGGTTTCCAGTAGACATTTGGCTCTCTAAAACATAAATTATGCTACGAAGGGTAATGAGGGCTGGCGATATAGATTTGGAGGTCACCGGCATTAGCTAAAATCGTGGGAATAGACGAGATCATGCAGAGAGTGGGTTGGGAGGGAAAAAGCCACAAGCCAAGAATGGAACCCTAAGAATATCAATGCTGAAAGGTGGGGACAGACAAGGACATGCCACGTGGGAAACTGGAAAGGAAAGAGTAGAAAGAGGCGATAAATTACAAAACTGCATCACAACACCCAGGCAAAGAGTATCAGAGAAAGAGTGGTCAGCCATCACGCCCAACGAGGTCGCATAAGATGACGGAAAGAGGTTCTTTGTATTGGGCAGTTGGGAGGTCACCAGCCAGTGGCCTTTGAGGTGCTCAGTGCCATGGAGGTGCTCAGTGTTCATAAGAGATAAGGGAGAGGAGCGAAGATACTGTGACAGGAAGGAAGGAGAAAAGGGGACACTTCAAGGCTGACACGGGGTTGAGGACATTTTTGCAGTTAGGGAAAATAATTAAGTACTTCTGGGTGCCAAGAGAAGGTGCCAGTAGAATTGGAGATGTTGCAGTCACCAGAAAGAAAAGAGAGCTAGTCCAGCTAGAGAGGAAGGGGATGAACTCAAGGGCAAAGGTGGAAAAATTAGCCTTGAAAAGAAGGGAAATTTCTGAGGAGGATGGGAAAGGAGAAAGCAGACCTACTTATAACTAGGGCGATCTAGTTTCTGTTGCTGGGAAATGAGCAGAGATGGGCAAAATTAAATGAAATGTGTTCACAGAATCAGCCCGGTCTATATTTACTTCCCCATAACCAGAGAGGCAGCATATTCTAGCGACGTGGGCTCTGAAACCCAACCGGCTGCTTTGAATTTCATTTCTGGCCATGACATGCTTTTTCGTGGAAGGTCATATTTATATCACAGCAACTGTGCTTGGTCTCCATGGCTTTATTTCAAAGATTTAGAACACGTGGGACAGATAATTCCAGCTCTTTAATGTCCTTGGGACACTAGTAAGATTTTTATGAACAAAAATCTTGTTCATAAGTTGATAATGTGGTATAAACTGGGCTAATTATAGTTATTGCATCAAAATTGTAGGTAAGATAGCTAATAATAGCACAACTGGACAGTTGAAATAGATTAAAAAAGAAAAATCACAACTGGGACAAAAATTTGAAAACCATTTGCTTCCACGGTAATTATAGAAATGCAAATTTGAAAAATGAGGCACCATCTATCAAATAATCCAAAGCAAAGTCAAGTCAATAAGTCTGTGCGCGGCGACTTTAGGAAGATAGTACCGAATGTGAGGGGACATTTAAAAGTTGGTGCAGTTCTTTGAATAACTGCTGATACTTATTGAGCATTTGCTGCACATCAAGCACTGTTCTAAAGCATATTCATTGACTCTTCATTTAACCCTCTGAGATAGATTGTGTCACTATTATAATCCCTGTTTTCTAAATAAAGAAACTGGGGCACAGCATGGTTAAGAAAATGGTCCAAGGTCATGAAGAAAGTTAAGTGGTCATGATGTGATTCAAAACCAACTAGAGTGACTACAAAGCCCTTAACTAGTACTCTTACCAGCAGTTTTCCAACTTCTTCAACCTAGGGGTGACCGTCTACCTGTTTGCTTTTTAATTCCTGCCTCTAGGAAAGGCTTCTCAGAAACTCTGGACTCTACAGAGAGAGGAACAGGATGTTGGTTTTTAGTGTTTAGGCCAACCACTTCTAAGAGTGTTCATGCTCGGTTGGAAACACATCGAATGTGGAGAGAAGGTTCCCTATGGGCTCAGAGATCTTAGAGATAAGACTGCTGTGTGTTAGTGTTATCATAGCAAAGTTTGGTGAAGGCTCCGACAGGTTTAAGATTTGTGAGAAGGGCAATCTTGGTTCCTTCGACTTTTCCCCCTCCCTTCTTCTCTGGAGCTCAGACTCGGGTCAGGGGCATAATTGCAGCCTTACAAGGAGAGAGTATTATTTCACATGCTTATCATTATTTCCCTGCTGGACAGGTGAGTTTTTCTGCCTTTAGCTTCTTGACCTTAGCTTCTATTTATACCTACGACACTCATCCTTTCAAATAGAGGGTAATCCAGTAGCAAGTACATTTGCATGCACTCCCGAAATATAACCATCCCAAGGACATAATGATTGCCTTTTATATTTTTTAAATGTCTTCTTTTTCTTTGGCATTAAATTAATTTCCAGAATGGATCTCTTCCTCCTCCTTTCTCCTGACTGCCTTTTCTAGAGTTTTACTAAATGTTTTTTTGCCAATAGGTCTGTTTCTTATAAGTCCTCACGTTTGTTCTAATTATAAACTAGCACACATGGTGACATATACTACTTTCCTAGGCTGAATTCCAGAAAGCAATGACAAGCAAAGAAAGGAGAGCTCCATAAGTAAACGGAATTTAATCTAAGGTAGTGCAAATTGCCTTTGCTGCTACATGTTTTTTTAATCCAAAAAGAAGTTTTATTTCTAGCTGAACAGGTCCTAATGGGTTCCCCCCTCCTTATTCACTTATTTCACGCCAGTAATATGTTCTAGTCATCTTTGTAGTCACACTCCTGGTGCCATCCACATGGGAGTAAGCTGTAAGTGTGGAACTAAATTAAATTGCATTTAGTCAAATGAGAGGTGATAGCATTTCAGAAGAAGTGAAAGAAATAAACTGCGTCTTATGGTGTAAACGTGCTCAAGTCCTTGCTATAGCTTACCAGTTAGCTAATTCAAGAAGTGTATGTAGTCAAATCTCATAGTATTTTTACTTGGAAAAAAAAAACACACCTCTTTCTTACCCTATCATAAGAAAAGTAATACAAAGTGGGAAGACTCACTCAGAATCCTATCACCCTGCAATATACCAGGTTAGTAACAGTGGTTATAAACTTTCAGCCATATATATATACACATATATATACATACACATATATATACACACATACATATGTATATATGTACATACACACACACATATATATACACATATATACACACACACACATATAATATAATATATATGAAACACGTTTAAAACAAAACGATGTACTGTGAGCCCATTGGACGAAATGGCATCCTATACATCTTGTTCTGTAACCTGCTCTTTCATTCAGTTTTGATTCTTTCTCATATCAATAAACGTTCATCAAAAGAGCTTTATTATTCCACACAATGAGTGATTGGCTGATAGTTTCCTTTGAGTGCTCTTGGTCAGGTTTTGGTATCAGAGTTAAGCTTACTTTGCGATATGAACTCAGAAGCTCATCATCTAAGCTCTCAAAAGTTTATTTAGCATCTATTCTCTGAGCAGGTGAAGGTATCCATTCTCAAACTGCTTGGCATGGAAGGATTTCCACAATGTATTAAGTGAAAAAAAGAAAGTTTCTGAGAAATATGTGTAGTGTGATACCATTTTTATTTTTTTTAAATTCTGTTTAGGGATATATTTGATATGGATCAATACTAGATGGATATGTTCTTCGATATACAGGGAAAAGTTTAAAAGTATACATATTAAACATTAATTTTCTGTATTGTTTTTCTGTTCTCTGTTTTTCAATGTTGTAATATGACTTCTTTCTGCTAGCTTTGGGTTCAATTTGTTCTTTTTTTCCAGTTCCTTAAGTTGTAAGGGTTGTTGATTTGAGCTCTTCCGTGTTTGTTTTTTTTTTAACGTGAGCATCTGTAGCTGTAAACTTCCCCCTTAGCAGTGCTTTCACTGCATCCCATAAGGTTTCGTTTGTTGTGTTTTTGTTTTCATTTGTCTCTAAGTATTTTCTAATTTCCCTTGTGATTTCTTCTTTGATCCATTGGTTGTGTAAAAGTGTGTTGTTCAATTTCCAAAAATGTGTGAATTTCCCAGTTTTCCTTTAGTTATTGATTTCTACCTTCATCCCATTGTGATCAGAGAACATACTTCACATAACATGTATATTTTAAAATCTGTTGAAACGTCAGTATGGTCTATCCTGGAAAATGTCCCACGGGCACTTGAGAGGAATGTGTATGGAGCATGTGCTGTGTATGTCTGTTAGATCTAGTTGATTATACCGGATTGAGTGGCCTGTTCTGTTTTTGCTTTGATACATGTGAGGTTTCTTTGACATTTAAAATACGGTTAGCTTTTGGTAATGAATTATAACACATTTAAAAAAAAAAAAGAGGAAAAAAAGAATCCATGGGGACAGAAGAGAGGAAGAGGAACAGGACGAGAGAAGGCTTACAGAAAGTCAGCTGGTAGATGCCGAGAGGAACAGCGGCATCTGGAGTGGGGTGACTTGGACGTTCCTGGGGGAGGGGACAGTGAGGACTCACGTCTCCCCTCCCGCGG
>NW_006430726.1:4641535-4646048 GCF_000325575.1 Pteropus alecto | reverse complement strand
GTGCGCTTCGTGCTGGGCAAGGGCCGCGGCGCGGCCGCCGCCGGGGGCCCGCAGCGCATCCCCGCGCACCGCTTCGTGCTGGCGGCCGGCAGCGCCGTCTTCGACGCCATGTTCAACGGCGGCATGGCCACCACGTCCGCCGAGATCGAGCTGCCCGACGTGGAGCCCGCCGCCTTCCTGGCGCTGCTGAGGTGAGCGGCCGGCCCGCCCCGCCGCCCTTGGGCCCCGGGATGCTCAAGGTCGACGCCGACCCCGGCGGCCCTTGAGGGCGGTGCGGCTTTGCCGTTGGGAGGCGCTCTCACGTGCCGGCAGTGTCGCCCCGCTCCAGACGCGGAGAAGTGGGGCGTCAGGGTGTCCCGACGGCCCGGTGGCAAAGTTTCCTGCTTTCGCGGGGGGGGGCGGGGGGACGGGACTAGTTGCAAGGCGTGTAGGACCTTTTAAATTTCGTGTTTAAAAGCCCTAACGTCATTAGCTGAGTGTTAGCTGTCAGGGCCGAGGAATGTGACTACCCACATAGATAAGTGTGACCTTACGTGCCTTGGGTTTCTGCAGACACGGCCGCCTTTGCTTTAAAACGAATCCTACCCTCAGTATATGCTTAGAATATGAATGTGCTTTTTGCTGGTTTAAGGTTAGTAGACTGACTGCTGATCGATTTTACTTAGTGGAAGAGAGCTAATAGTTTGGCATTATTAGTTTTTATTCACAGAAGTCGAATTACCACAATTTTACAAAGGGGACTGAGGCCCAGAAAAGGCAAGTAACTGGCCCGATGTAGCAGAGCCAGCTCACACCCAAGACCATGTGAGTTTCATTACATCCAGCTGATTTTAGCTGCCGAGTAGAATGTAACAGAGTTTTGGGCGGTACTGAAGCAAAAACAGGTAGGTCAGTGGAACAGATCCATAGTCCAGAAAGCTCACAGCTCCGTCAGGAAGATCACTAGGAAATAGAATTACAAAGTTAGTGTAAGCGGTAAAGAAAAACTAACATCCCGTTAATAAATGGATAAGGGACGGGATATTTTAAAAAAATTATTCACGTTAAAGAGTATTTAACCTCTTCGGTAATTAAAGAAGTGCAAATTAAAAGCGAAGTACTTTTCTTTCCACTTACTCCCTCCCCCCCAGTTTTAAAAGATAACATTGGAAGAGCCTTCTTTGCAGTAGGTGTTGGTAAAACAGTTTGGCACTGTAGATTTTTGCCCCACATGTGGAAAGTATTCACATACTGAAAAAAATATTCTGTACAAAAATATTTGGAGCAGGATTATTTATAGTAGTGAGGAAGTAGTCAGCTGTAGGGAAGGGTTAGATAATCAGTGATAGGTCTGTTTGATGAAATGTACTAAGTATGATACTTTATGGTGCTAGGTGATAACATTAAATAGGAAAGTATGTATAATAGCATTTGAAACTGTGCACACTATGATTTAAACTGTGAGAAGAAATGGAACAAACACACCTAGAGGCAAGGATGGAAGGAAGCATACCAAAATGCTGATTAGTGTTACGCTGGAGCGGTCAGATGATACTACCTTTTCTTTCTTTTCTCTGTTTTCTATACTCTCTGAATTTAGTTTAATTACATTTATGAAGGGGGAAAAACAACTCAAAAGCTAGGCTCCAGGTTATTTTGTTTTTTAGTTTGAAGTTGACAAGGAGGATTGGTTATAGCGCAGTTTAGATTTTCAAAAGCAGAGGTATTTTAAAAAGACCTATTGGCCGCCTACATGGTAATCAAGAGTGCTTATTGATTTCGTAAATACCTTCCTCCTATCTTAGAATATGTTTAGAAGTGGGACCTTGAGAGCATTTTTAATTCTCTCCCTAAATACCGCTCTAAAAATATTGTTGAGTAGTTCTTTCCTTTAAAAAATATTGGGATTGCTAGGATAAGAATGTAGAGGGAAAAAATGTTTATTTCATATTTCCACTGAAGCTGTTAATCAGTTCTTCCCATCAGTAAAAAATAAGGGAATTAGTTTTAGAGTCCTTGAAATGTTCCTGTTTTCTGTGTAGTCATGATATTTGTCCTTCTCCAGGTTCCACTCATTGTTCTTTTCTGAAAGTGATATGTGGACTGATTTTTAAGCTTAGGCGTTGCCTGGCTGTGAAACATAGATGCTGTACTTAGTATGGTGTGACAAAAATATGTCCCATAGTTGGTACTTCCTGAGGTAAAAAAGTGGGTTAGCTTGGGCATATATTTATTATGTTTACAGCTTGAATTAGTTGACATGAAAGGCTTTTGAACTTGAGTTTGAAGCACTTTAAGGAACCGCTCATTTTGATCTGCTTGACCTTTATGTGATGTTCAGTCCTTCATTTGAGAAATGCTGTGTGCCTCCCCTATGCCAGGCATTGTTTGCTGGTGTTGGATACAGCAGTAAATGAGAAAAAGTCCTTGACCTCATGGAGCTCATAATGTAATATGGAGAAGCAAAGATTTAATATTAAGTCGTGTGCTAATAAGTGTTTTAAAGTAGAATGACCGAGCCATGAGGGAAGGAGTTTTCTAAGTAAGGAGAAGCATGTGTAAGGCTCCAAATTTCTCCTGTTGGAGGAACTGCAAGAGTGCAATTTGAGCAGAGTGAATAAAGGGGAAAGTGGCCGAAGATGAGGTCGGAAGATCGGCTGGACAGGCCCACGCAGGGCTGCAGAGCCTGTGGAAGGACTTCCGGTGTCGTCTGGTGCGGTGGGAAGTCTGTGGAAGGTTTCGAACAGGGAGTGATATGATCTGATTTACATTTTTAGAAACTCATTTTGGCAGTTGTCTGGAGATTAAATTAGACTGTAGAGGGAGTAAAATGGGCAGCAGGGAGTTGAATCAGGAGGCTTTTGCAGCAGCCCCAGCAAGAGAGGATGATGGGTTATAGCGGGTGATGGTGATGGGCGTGATAAGAAGCGGTCAAATTCTGCATATATTTTGAAGGTAGAACTAAGAAGATTTCTAAGACATCCAAGGAGGGATATAAGTAGGCAGAAATAAATTTGAAAATTAAAAGTGAATGGTATTTAAAACACGGGGACAAATGACATTACCTAATGTAGATTGTAGATTGTAAAGAGAAAAGATGGGCCCAGGGATCCTTCATTCTCTAGAGATGTAGCAGAGGAGACAGAGCATAAAATGCGGCTGAGAGATAGCTGTCAGTCTAACTCGAAGAGAAAGCAGGGGGCGTGCTCTCCTGAGTCACGCCGAAGAAGGTGTTCTGATCAAGAGGGAGTTGTCAACTCTGTTGAATGCTGAGAGTTGGGTAAAATGAGGACGTCGACTTGATTATTGGTTTTGACAGAATGGAGGTTATTGATAACCCTGGCAGGACTTACTTCAGCAAATGGATTACAGTGGATTGGGGAAGGACTAGGAGGTGAGGACCTGGAGTTGGCCAGTATCATCCTCTCAAAGAAGGAGACATGGGGTAACTATTCCTTAGGATCTTGTCTTCAGCGGTCTTACATTCTCCCATTAACCCGTGGCATCACACTCTCCCCCAGACTTCTCAGCTCCAAACCCAGTTGCCAGCTGGACATTTGCAGATGTCTAGTACCCACGCAGTTGAACGTGTCAGTAATAAAAATGTGACATTGAATGAGTGCTTACTGTGTGCCACTTAACTGTTCCTAAGCACCTTATGTGAACTCACTTAAATTTCAGAAGTCTTTGAGACAGGCATACTTATTATTATGCCCAGTATTAGCCAGCTTTTGCCACAGTAATTCTATAAAGCACCCGAAAACTCAGGGGCTGAAAAAAAGCACTCACATATTCTTGCTCATGGGTCGGTTGAGGACTGACTCAAGTGGGCTTGGCTCCAGGCTGTAATTTGGTTCCAATCTGTTCTACCAGTTTCTCATCCTTTTTGGACCAATCTTGGAGCTTCTACCAGCTGATCTTTCCAGCTGGGTAGCTTGACCTGTTAGAGAGCAACTCATGGCTTCTGAGAGCACAAAAGCAGGAGCTGCTAGGCATCCTCAAAGTTCGGGCCCCCAGACTGGCATAGCATCACTTCTGCCACATGTTGATTAAAGGGAGTCATAGAGGACCGGCCGAAGGTAATTTAAGAAAAACAGTTTGAATGGCAGAGGGAGTTCTCATGTAGAATCGTCTAACGACACAATTCTCTCCTATTCCCGGAGTGTTCTTCCCACCCTCTTTTCATCTTTTGATCTCAGGTGGACATTCTTCCAGGGAGCTTTTCCAGATCTCCCTGCCAGAGCTCCTGGTTATAGATGGTCATAGAACTCTGTACTTGAACTCTATGGAACTTTTCTCCTTAAGTTTCAATCTACTCAAATACAAAGGCAAATGGTAATAAAGGCTCCACATTTCTGTTCTATATTTTATAACTAATAATTTTTGCCTGAAAAAATTGAAGATAAATGTGAAGATTTCTTCCTACCTTTCCCTTAAAACAAAAACTTGATAGGTTTCTAGTTCAGAAAGAGGACTGAGCATAGTGGGTGTTAGCCTTCTCTCTCTCCCAATTAAAGTGACTGTAAAACAATAC
>NW_006430726.1:4621309-4641497 GCF_000325575.1 Pteropus alecto | reverse complement strand
GGTTGGAAGCCACCGATACAGAAAAAGGACAGAGCAGCGGGAAGCACGTTGGTGATGGAGTGGAGTGGGACCTGAGGGCGGAACTGCGGGAGGGACGGCGGTGGAGGTGGGTGCTGCCTTGCCTGGCAGGACCCCAGTAAGGGTCTGGGCTGGGAGTTGGCAGTGGAGGGGCGAAAACGAGAAGGTAGAGCAGAAACATGCGAGTTCATTTAAAGCCTGCTTATAGGCCGTCCCCTCAGGCAGCTCTTGCAGACTGACTCCTGGCGAGGATTGGCCAGGCTCCTCTTAAAGCCAGCTGAACAGACTGCCTGGGGAGAACCACGACGCTGGGGCGGTTTAAGGACTTCAGGGTAATGGCACGAGGCGTGGGGGGCTGAGGAGTGGGCGGAGGGAGGCTCCCTCACCTGGGCTGGTTTCCCAATCTAATGCAAGGTGCCAGTCAGTGAGCCTCCCACACACACACAGCTCCCAGCCAGCGTTTCCATTTTGGAAGAGTTTTAGCTGGGAAACAGACCTACTTACACAACAGCAAAGAAAGCATATACCAGCTACCAGAATACTGGAGACAATCATCAATCATTTGACATATAAAGAAAATCAAAACATAAATGACAAAGACCAAGAACAGCTGATCCTCAGGAAAATGGGTAATTCTAGGAACTTTTAAAACTTTGATTAATACCATCTTGGAGACCTGAAAGCATTTTTTGCATCCATAGAACTGAGACATCATGCTGTGAGGAAAAATAAAAAGAACCATCAAGAAAGCAAGAATATAAACACGTGATTGCTGGGGAGAAAAACAGAAGGGTTAGAAGAGGAAAAGAGAGATAAAAAAAGGTGGATAAGGACATAAAACAGGACTGACTTCCTCACTCACTCCACTGTGGTAGACTGTTCTGAAAGAAGTTAGTAGGTTTTCTTAAACACTTGTTTTACGTCTTGGGTCCTGGGAATTTAAGTGTAATGAGTGTTCTAAGTCTTTAGTATCGCTAAGTGAAATACTTGTTCTTAATGCTGTACTTCTCCAGCACCCTCTGTGATTCTGAGGTGGCTGAGGACTGGACAGTCAGCACAGGGGTCTCTGAGGAGCCACAGAGGGAGGGGGCCTGGTATCCTTCAACAAGAACCGCCCAGGCCTTCACTGAGAATCTTAAGGCGCCATCTGCAGGTCTATGAAGCTGACTTATCTAATGACAGCCATTAGAAGCAGCGAACTGGGAGGAAGGCAGTATGGGTCCGATAGATAGTATTTTGAGAAAAACTGGACCTATGTACCCAAAAGCACATAGCACATAGGGGTCATTTAAGAGACCATTAAATTATTTTGTGCCTCCAGACCCCCCAGGACTCTAGTCTTTGGTCTTAATGCTATTTTTGGGACAACAATGCAAGGGTAAAAGATGTTCAGAATAAGAAAATACCGTTGTCAGGAAACAAATGATTGTTTTGTCATTGAGAGATGTGAACTTCAGCTATCTGTACATTTGCTTAAGTGACCGGTCCTTTGAAGAAGGAGAGATAATGTACCACTGTTGTCTTAAGCTGCTATGGGGTGCTAAAAGACCTCTGGAAATCTGGCTTAGAGGCCTGAGTGTGTCTCCTGATCTTCACTTAACTGCGGTTTCCTCAGTGAAAGGTGAAAACTCAGCCTGTCAAGACTGAGTAAGAATAAAATGAGATGACGTGAGTACATGTCCTGTTGCCCTGGAAAGTCTGATGGATGTTTCAGGTCTTTAGTTTGTTCTTATGTTTTAAAATATTCCTCAGAGGTTTAACTCTGGTGGATGACTTGTCTGAAACATTACTGACCATCTCTGCAATTTCCAATTGCTTTCCAGATTTCTATATTCAGATGAAGTTCAAATTGGCCCAGAAACAGTTATGACCACTCTTTATACTGCTAAGAAATACGCAGTCCCAGCCTTGGAAGCACACTGTGTGGACTTTCTCACCAAGCATCTCAGGGCAGATAATGCCTTCATGCTACTTACTCAGGTAAGTCAGTATAGATATGGAATATACCATCATAGCTTGGAAAAGTGAGTGTAACTACATATAAATATTTGATACTTCCTCGAGAGTTGTTCTAGATCATTATTTTAAAGTACACATTATTATTCTTAGAGTACCATTTAGGGAACTCTCTCAGATTTATGCAATTTTAGAAAAGAAAAGCAAAATAGAGTTAATGCAGTACCATATAGATAAAGAAATGGAAGCCTTATATAAGTAGGGCGTTATGACTCAAAGTTATGTAGCTGTTTAGGATTGGAGTTGGAGTAGGGCAGTGTCATTTTTTTTTTGATAGCATAAGGTGTTCTGGACATCTTTGTTCTCAGTTTTCGTTGGATCTGGAATTAGGACTAAGTATTTGAAGTCCCAACAGTTCTCAGGTCCACTGTCTTTGGACTTGTATTTGTATCATAATAGTGATAGCAACAGATACTGAGTGGTTATTGTGTGTCAGGCACCATTCTGAGCACTTCCTATGCATTAATTTATTTAATCTTTACAAGAACTGTAAGAGGTATAAGTGGACTAGGTAAACGTTTTCTTACTGTCCCCGTTATAGATAAGGCAGTTGAGGCCCAGAGAGGTGAAGTAGCTTGACCGAGATCCTATAACTAATAAGTGATATTTTCCTGCATTTTTTTCCTCTTTTGAATTTGTGATGAAAATCTAATGAAGCTGATATTCCTAAGATTCTTTATTGTCTAGGGGAATTTAGGGACTGTAGAGAAGAATACTTAACTACTTTATTTTGAAAGTTCAGTCATAAAATTCAGAAACCAATAAATTAAACTTTGACAGTTAAAATATATTTTCCAGTTCAGTAGGCCCAAGGTGGGGCCTGAGAGTCTGCGTTTCTCACAGTCCCCCAGATGGCCCCCAGATGGATGTGATCCAGTGCTTCTGGATCACACTTTGAGTAGCAAGGGCTGCAAGAGAAAAAGAACTTTTCAGTGTCTTCTCGGTCTGAGAGCCCAATATTACTCCAGATTTTTCATTGGTTGGGTCATATGAATTAGCCCACAAATTGTCATGTGAACTTCTGGTTCCTGCCAAGTGAGTCATATGAACCAAGCCTGTTACTGGAGGGGAAGCATGCCAGACTTTACTCGCAATACAAAGGGCTAGTTCTGTGCCAGCATGATTTACACGGGGAAGAACACTTTATGAAGTGATACAGTCATAGTGATATTTTAGCAGAGATAATGCCAGACTCTAAGTGACAGCAATAGATTCCATAGGAAACTTGATACTGCCTTTATAATCTGACCAATTGAAGTATTGCTACTCTGAATACAATAATTTTTACCAAAAAATTGTTTTTCCTAGAGTGAAAGATCAATTTTTTTCATGAACACTAATTAAAAATACAGTTGAGTTGGCCAGTTAAAATATTTGCAGATATTAGAATTTCATTTGTTAAAAATATACTGTTTTTCGTATTTTAAGAATACATGAACTATGATTCTAGACAGGATCCTATGCTAGAAGGAAAAGTGTTATAAAAAACATTGGGTCAATTAACAAAACTGAAATATAGTGTATTAGATAAAAATATTGTATTGTTATTCATGAAATTAGTTACTAATAAGAGAATATCCTTATTCTTAGGAAATACACACTGAAATATTTAAGGGTAAAAACTATGATGTATGTCATTTATTCTCATGATTCAGCCTAATATACATAGCCTACTTTTTTATGCATTAATTATTTTGATCATTAAAGAACCCTCTAGGTTACATAAAGCAGACATTATCCCACTTTATTTATATACACACACACATTCTATTATGCAGATTTTATTTAGGGCTAAAATTTATTAAAAATTTGACTAAGCAAATTAATATACACAAGCTCAGTATATAATCTAAGAAGAGCATTTTCGAACATATTTGAGTATTCTATAATTTTAAGAAACATTCTGATTTAAAAATATGTTTATATGTCTGTAAGTATAATTATGTATCATATATATATTTAAAATTTAAGCCAGTGTGTTTAATGTATTCTCTCCCTCATAAAACACAAGATAACTTAAGCGATGTTTCTCATTTGTTCAGTAACATCTGAATTATCGAATCCTTTGAAAATGAATTTTACTTTAAAATTAAATGAAGAGTCATCAGCCATACCAAATAATGGTGTCATTTATGGTGTGGTTAACTAATTGACAGTATTTTGAGCAGGTTT
Organism: Pteropus alecto; assembly: GCF_000325575.1. Taxonomy (NCBI): domain Eukaryota; kingdom Metazoa; phylum Chordata; class Mammalia; order Chiroptera; family Pteropodidae; genus Pteropus; species Pteropus alecto. The sequence continues at coordinate 4,637,291 of NW_006430726.1, read as the reverse complement.
CTGCATGACCCAGACCCAGCATGAATGCCTTTGAGTCCATGCTACTAAATGTGAACAGCTGACACTAGGCCAGAATGACAGACTAACATACCTGTCATCTCACATCCTTTTTCAGCGTTACGGCTTTTAAAAACCTCATTTGAGTTTGGCTTCTACCTCCCTGCCCCCACTAGCTTTTTAACTTGTTTTTTGAATTATAATGTGGATTCTGATAAGCATACATAAACTTGACTTCTGACATCATAAAGCCTAGATTAGCTTTGCTGGAATCATATAGTGTATACTCTTCAGCTCAGTATATAATGTGGCTTCTTTTGTTTATCATTAGGTTTGCGGGATTCATCCATATTGTTATCTGTAGTTGTATATTTTCATTTTCATCGTCGTACAGTATTCTGTCACGTAATTATGTGAATTTATATATTTGCTCTTCTGTTGTTAGGCCTCGTTTTTGCTTAGGTTTCCAGAGCTTTCATACTTTAAAATTTTTGTACTTCATCCTCTCCCCCTAATCAAAATAGGAAATGGGGAAAAAAATCGAATCTGTTAGTGCTGGTCTGCTTAACAACCGATATTGTTTAGTAAAAAGATCACTAGACTTGGCTTTAAGTACTGGCTTTGCAACACAAATAGCTAGACATTAGGCAAGTCAGTACACCTCTTAGCCTCTGTCACCTCATCTGGAAAATGGTATAATGTCTGCTTTATTTAATATAGGTGTTTGTTAAGGATCAAAACGAGTAATGCATAAGAAACTAGGCAGTATCTATATAATCATATGAAGATACAAATGCTGGGGTTGGTAGTGGTTGTGAATTTGTTATCTCAGGGGGGCATTTGTGCTTTTTGCTTTTCATTTCTGATAGTGGAATAAAAAGTTTTAAGAATATATAGATGTTATAATTGTATTTTAAGTAGGAGTTCTTACATAATTAGCAATTGTAACTGTTTACAGTATTAACTTTGAATGTGTACTGCCTGAAGGTAAAATAACGATGGAAGTAAAAAAATTATCTGCATATGTTTAGGCTCGACTATTTGATGAACCTCAGCTTGCTAGTCTTTGTCTGGACACAATAGACAAAAGTACAATGGATGCAATCAGTGCAGAAGGCTTTACCGATATTGACATAGGTAAGGTCACTGTGAATTTAAGTTTTACCTGTAAGTACAGTAACTCCTTACCTTGTTGGTGGATGAGTTGTTTTCAAATTAGTGGTTTTTCCAAGTGATCTAAGTCTGCCTCTTTAAGAGTTTTGCTTTCTTTATTTTGGTGAACTGTTCGTAAAAGTCTTAACTACCTTATTGCCTTTTAAATGACGTCAAATCAAATCAATATTTACTGACCACCCACCATGTATATAACATTATCCTAGAGTCTTAAAAGAAATACAAAGGGTGAGATGTGATTTTTCTTAAGGAAACTCATCAAATTGGAGAATCAAGAAACAAATATGTGAACGTTAAGATTTAAGACATCAATAGAAGAGTCGGCATATGACAAAATGTGATTTTTGCCTTTTCTGAACTAGAATGTAGAAATAATTGCTATGTAAATCCACAGCATGAGGAAGTTACTTCCAATTATAATAGTGGTAGGAAAATCTTGACAGAGGAAGTTCTGATAATAAATATTTGGCTAACAAAGAGGGGAGGGCGTTAGAGGCAACGTTAGAGGCAAGTGCACCGCACAGAGAAGTATATGCAGGGGAAGGGAACTACAAGGCGGCTGAAGCCAGGCTGCGGAGGACGACCTGCTGGCAGGCCGAGGAGTCTGAATCGTGTCTTGTAGGAGGGTGTCTTGTGGTTTGAAAAATTATCTTCATTGTGTTGAACCCAAAATATATATCTTCAACCCTGTCTTCTTCTGGGCGCCAAATTTATATGCCCAGCTATTTACTTGGCATCTTCACTTGGAGATTTTATAAGCATTTCAAACAACACAGCTGAAAGAGACCTATTGACTGCCCACTACTACCGGCCAACTCTTCTGCTTCTTTCCTTTTATTTTTCACTCTTAGTGGCGCCATCATGCACCTGTTGACTCACACCCAAAACCTGGAAGTTATTCTTGATTATTCTCTTTTTTTCATGCACCACGTGCATTTTATCAGTGAGTGCTCTCAGCTCTACTCTCAATATGTAGCCCGAATCTGAGCGTTCCTTACACATCCATGCTACCACCTAGTCCCAGCCACCGCTCTCTTTTACCTGGATCACCTCTGCAGTTTCCTGTTGTCTCCCTGCTTCCACCCACTCTTGCATTCATACAGTCCGTTCTCTACACAGCAGCAAATTTAAATCACAAATCAGATTGTATCACTTTCTTGCTTTCAGTGTGTTCCCACTGCAGTTAGAAGAAAATTCAAACTCCTTACAAAGCTTACAAGACCTTACATGATCAGGCCTTGTGTTAGTCAGTAGGCTAGGCTTGACTGTGGTAACAGACCCAGAAATGCATGTTCAACACGTTCGCACAAATAAACCCAAATTGCATACTGGCTTAGACACGATCGAAGTTTATTTCACAACCCCATAACAGTCCAAGGCAGTGTCTTGGCCTGTGAGGAGCTTTTTCTGTCTTGTGGCTCTGCCATTCCCTAGGGTGTAGTTACTATTTGATTTTGCTGGCAGACAGGAAAACTGAAAACTCATGGGTAGGAGAAACATCTTAAAAGCTGCAGCCTTGAAATGGCACCCCCTTATTTCATGGTACAGAATTCAGTCACAAGATCCCATCTAAATTCAGGGCTGGCTAGGAGCTGCAAAGTACTCACATCCCAGGAGGAAGAGAAAACAGATTTTTTTTGTAAACAGCTGGTAGTCACCACTTACTTCTGTCTATATCTGACCTTGTCTCCTGCCATTCCCCCCCTTATTCACTATGTTCCATGTCCACTGGCCGGGTTATTTCTGTTTGAAGCCTTTGTATTTTCTATCCTTCTGATTAGAATCATTTCCCCCTGATTCTTCATATGGCTTCCTCCTTTTAATCATTCAGATCTTGGGTTAAATGACACCTGAGAAAGGCCACCTCAAACCTACTTAAAGTAGATATCACGTTCCCATAAACAAATCCCTTTTCTGTTTCTCTGATTTATTTTTCTCATAATACTTAGCACTATCTGAAATTCTTACCAGAGGTATTTGTCCATTTATGTATGTGCCGATCGTCTGCCTTCCCCTTCTAGATCGCAAACTCCTGAAGGTAGGGACTCTGTGCTGTTTACCGCTGTATTTCTAGCGCTGAAAGCAGTAGAACATAGTACGTGTTCAGTTGCTATTTGCTGACCGGCTGGACTGGCCGGCTGTGTCTAGAATGTTGCCTTTCTGTCCCACCTTGGCTAGTTCTTCCTCAGTCTTACTGTCTTGTCTCCGATTATACCTCTGTAGTGACTCCTTTCTTTAGAACTGACACCCCACCCTCTCCCATGACATTTACTATGTTCCTGTTACGGTAACATTCCATCTTTAGTTTCCTGTCTGCAAGACACCTCAGGAAGGGTTATACTCCCCTGGCATCATCCCGAAGGACGGGACTAGTTCAGGTTCCTCCTCAGCACCTGCACGTTGTGTGCTGTAGAATTTTTGTTGAGTTACTGGATGTTTGAGAGCCCCGAGCACTGCCCACATTGTTAACGAAGCACTGTTTGATCCTAATTTCCTTCCCTTTGAGGGGCCGTCGGGTGCTCCATTTGTACTTCAGTCTGCTACTGTTATTTGAAATAATGCGGCCTGCTTCTGGGTGACTTCCTCCTGGAGTCGCCATGTAAATGGCTCCTACACGAGGCGTGCCAGTGGAGCCTGGGAATCTTGAAGTCAGTGCCTTGCCCAGAGTGAATACCCCATGAATATTTGTCACTTTGATTTGACTCATAGCTGCTTATGTTGAGATCCAGTGTTGTGTTATGTTTAAAAGACAGAACTCAGGTGTTCGATGTCTTTATTAGTCTCTTGGCCGTAACTTCTGACCGTCTGCCAGAAGAAGCCTAAGTGTTTCCACCATAGTCTAGTTTGCTTCAAATGTACTTGCTGAAAATGGAATGCAAGAGAAGTCTAGGAGCTGAGAGGAAGGAGTGCCTAACTTTGGGAGCTTTTTTTTAATGGTTTTTTAGATCGTGGAGTTGCTTTTTTATATCTGGCATTTGGATATGTGTTCTAGAGGGGTGTGCTCACCATTTTCCAAGTAGAGAGATATTGTTTCTCTCTCCATTGATAGAACAAAATGAATTTACACTATGCCATGGGCAGTATAATGTGCTTTTTGGGGGAGTCATATTTTAAGTTTCTGTATTTACCTTTACTGAAGTTATTAGCATACAAGGTAGAGAAATGTGGGTCCAAAGTCGTTAATTTTTATTTCAATGATTAAATATTATGGACATTATATATTCCTAATCCTGCAAGAATCGAGATATATAGATTGATATTTATTTGCTTGTGAAAAAGCTTCATGGAGCCCTAGTTCATACTCCACTGCTAGGTACAGGAGAAGCTTGATTTTCCTTTTTTTTAATCTGTTCATTTTTAACATACTGCTGAGCTCCTGCTATGATCTGGAGACTCGATGTCTTTGCCGGGATGATAGCTGTGTTTGATATTAAACAAATATTTGATTCTAAAATGAATATGTAGACCATTGCAGAATAGAATTTTTAAAATATAGGTCTGTAGTTTTAAGTGTCCAACCTATTTTTATTGAGATTTGAAAACTGTATAAGCAGGTTTGTCAGTATCGTTTTGTTAAAGAGCAAAATATTCCTAATTGGATTTGTTTTTGTATTTACCTATAGACACACTCTGCGCAGTTCTAGAAAGAGACACACTTAGTATTAGAGAAAGTCGACTTTTCGGAGCTGTTGTACGATGGGCAGAAGCGGAATGTCAAAGACAACAATTGCCCGTGACCTTTGGAAACAAGCAGAAAGTTTTGGGAAAAGCACTGTCCTTAATCCGGTTCCCACTGATGACCATTGAGGAGTTTGCAGCAGGTAGGGCAATAACTTGACCAAAATCTTTTTGAAACTGTTTTCATGGGCAGCCAGTCAGTCTCTGTGTGCGAGAGAGGACAAGAAGCAGCTAGTGATCAAGTACTATTCACCTTTCTGGTCACATGATATGTGCGTGCATGTGTGTGTGTGTGTGTGCGTGTGCACGCGTGTGTGTAATTTTATTCTAATAGCCCTTCAAGATAATATTATAGGTTACATATTTTTAAATTGATACATGTATTTTAACATATTTTATATATTATCAATATATACAGAGTGTATTTTATGGGTTAGAGAACAGAACTTGAGAGTTTTAAGCGCCTTGCCCAAGGTTAAGGGCTTTATGACGACTGAGGTTTCCGTGTAACTCTGTGGTCTCTTACCAGCTCCCTTCTGCTTGAGTTCTTGGTCTCATCGTCTCCTCTTGTGTAGAAATTGGCAGAGACAGAAATTGTGCACAAAGTGTTGGCTATATTTCTCTGTTATTCCTTTTCTGCAGGATGATTGGCTGGCTGCCTTGGTGCTGTGAATTCCAATTTTTGCCTCCTCAACCAAGTCAGGACCAGCACAGTTTCTAGGCTGCCAGTTTCTGTTTGGCATTTATGCCCTGTGAAGCAAGTCAGCAAATATCCCAAGTAGTAACAGGTACAGGGCTTCGTCTCAGTGCATTTCCCTTCAGGAGCACTGACCGCCCCAGTTCTTTGCTAACTGGAAATAGCTATTTCATGTGTTTCATCCATAGTTGTCCTCTGACACAGGCTGGTCCGTCCTGCGGAATTCTTAACATTCTGATATAGTCAAGTAATGTTTCTTCTTTTGCTGTTAGGCATATTCTTTCCCCATATTATCTTTATATTTTAAAAAATGTTTAAATTTATTTTTTTTTTTTGACTAAAGATTTGGAAGTTATAAATTTTGTATTTACCCCCCCCCTCAATTTTCCTAATTCTCTATTTTATAGTAAAACAATATTTTTTGACTTACCTATTTAAGACAAAAATGTTAGAATGGTATATTCTTCCTTTCAATCTTTCCAGACGGCTTTGTGGTAACTGATTATGTGCGCGTGTCTGCGCGCGCGCGCATGCACGCACGCACACACCCACCCACCCACCCCATATTGCAATAATGCAGTTACAGTATTAGACTTCATTCGATGTTGGATTGGTTTTAGTGCTCACTGCCAGTTCTTCTGTGACACACCTTGAATTCTTACTTTGATTCGCCCCCTCTGTTAACTGGAGTGCATCTCTGCTTTTCTTCAGATGGGTACGTAGTACGTATCTGAGAATGTTCTTCGTGATCTGAAGACTGCTCTTCACCTAAGGAAATTTTATTATAGTCTTGAATTATTGCATCATCCTATATCTTATTGTTAGTTCTTCAGGAACGCTAATGTTTAAAAATCAGGAGTTTTACATTAAATATGAATTTGTAGTTTCCTAAACCAAATTTCTAGTTTATTAATTATTTTTTGCAGTTTTTAATTTTTAATTTAGTTTTGTGTTCTCTTATTTAGATTGTTTTTACCAGCCTTGCAAAGGATCTCCTGATCTTTAATGAGGAACAGCATTTATTCCTCGATACGTTTGGGCTGTTTGGAATTTTCCTGTTAGAAACAGTGAATGGGAAACCATAACACATGATCTACTGCTTCCACAGCCCTTCCAGTTTTAGCTCCTGCCCTCTGCTCATGCATAAACCCCAGAGTGAAAGCATATTCCATCTACTTCCACCTCTGCATATGTATTCCATTGTTGGGATTATAATCTCAGACAGTTATCAGGTGGGGAACAGAGAAGTCATAGTGGCTCTGGCTGCCGTTGTAAGCATTTCCCCACCACAGGAAATGACTCTCCTCTTCCTGGTGAGCGGCCTGTGGTGCTGAGAGTGGGTGAGTGGATAGAAAACTCAGACACCTTTCTGTGATCTCAGGCTTTCATTTAAGCTTTGATTCATTCATGGTTTTAACACTTACATTTTATTAGGTTAACCTCAGATGGATTTAGAAAAACCTTAAAATTAATTATATTCTAAAATTGTATATGCTAAGCTCTTTCTACCTCATCGTTACTTTACATCTTCCAGATTTGAATTCACATTATTATGCAGAGTATTATAAAGTTAGGAATTAAAATCAAATTGCTTTTATGGAGGTTTATATTTGTCTTTCTGCAGGTCCTGCTCAGTCTGGAATTTTGTCAGATCGCGAAGTGGTGAATCTCTTTCTTCATTTTACTGTCAATCCTAAACCCCGAGTTGAGTACATCGATCGACCAAGATGCTGCCTCCGCGGAAAGGAGTGCTGCATCAACAGATTCCAGCAGGTGGAGAGCCGCTGGGGCTACAGCGGGACAAGCGATCGGATCAGGTGCCTGTCATACCGTGGCCTGGGGGTGGGCTGGGGCGGCAGTTAGCATTCGGCTTTTATCCTCCTATTGTGGGAGATAATTAACCAACATTTTATTTTATGCTCTGTTTAATACATTTCTGACTTAAATACAAGAGCCAAGAAGTCAGTGAAGCATCCTGGTCTCCTCGCTGAGAGGAGAATGAGAGGATCTCTTAGGAAACATGGAAGATAAACAGATCCTGGGTTGGGCCTTCTGTTGCATGAATTCTGTTTGGATTGCCACGCTGGGAGCTGAGGTCTGGACCTTCCTTGAGCAAACTGTTTTTACAGCCTTAGGGCTACAGTTTAATACATTTTATCTTACTTTGTTTAGTGTGAGTTTTTCCTTTTCATGGACATTGCATGGACAATATCTCAGTATACGTTAATAAAAGCTTTGAATGGGGAAAAAAATTAAAAATCTTAAAAGACACTTGCATATAACCCTGTTAGGAATTTATCTTTGTTCTATTGTGTTTCTTTAGGTTAAATGTCAAAATAGAGTAGGGACCAGTTTTTGAAAAATGTCCCTTTTGGGTTTTTACTTATTTAATAGCACTTTTCTATAAAACTAGAAAGTAATAGCAAGTTTGTTAAAAATAGGACTCTGAGCGGGGAACACTCTTAAAAATACTGGATTAAAATGGAAATTAAAATGCATTTGTGGATTATTTAGTAATCATTCACAGTGAGAATACGGTATATGAAAGCATATAAAGGATGAATTGGTCAGGGTGTTACACAAACACAGTCATAATTAACTACTTTTACTAAATAAATTAGAATAGAAATAAATGATTGAAGCATTTAGCCCAAATAGCTAGAGAATGAATAGCAAAAAAAAAAAAAAGGAAAAGAAAAAGAAAAAAAAAGAAATAGGTAAATATAGAAATTAATGAATTAAAAATAGTACAACTGAGAAATCATAAGCCATAAGCTGGCTCCTGAAAAAGACCAATAAAATAAATAAACCTACAGGAAGACATACATTAGAAATAATGGGAATATATTCATATTCTGAGGAGATTTATACTTTAATTCTGGGTTTACTCTGTGCTAATAAATGAACATCTTGATGGAATGGATCATTTTATAGGCAAATATAAATTATCAAATTGACCGAAGAAGAAAGCCTGAATAGACCCATTACCATGGAAGGAATTTAAAGTTATCAAAGAACTGTCCCTTCACAAGGTGGTTTTTACAGGTGAGTTTTATCAAACCTTCAAGGAACAGATCATTTCCTTGAGCATTAAGAGAAGAAAATACTGATCCATTAATTATTGAAAAGAAGTATAACTGTTACACAGGAATCTGACAAGGCAAAAAATTTTCTAGATCTGTCTCACTTATATAGAAGAGGAAATCCTGTGTAAAATATTAGCATATTGAATGTAGTAATACCTTAGAAAATAATACTATATGGAGATTGAAAGAATGGCTCGATATTAGGAAATGTATTAATATAATTCACCACATGGCAGATCAAAGAAGAAAACAGTTTGTCAGCAGTTGTCAAAAGACTTTTTAAAATTTCACCTTTATCCCAGATGTGACCATTAATAGACTAGGTCTGGAAGAGCACTTCTGTGACGTGATGGACTGTTGACACCTCAAGATAGGAATGCCTGCTGACCTTGCCGTTTTCAGCAATGTTCAAGCCTCTTTATAAACACGTGTTTCACCACATGAATTCTGATAGGACACTTGAAATTTGATTGGGACTCTTTGTTTTGGGAGATTGTCCTAAGCATTGCAGTAAATCTAGTGTTGCGGGCCCCCTGTCCCCTGTAGTGCCCCTAAAACTTGGTGAAAACAAAAGCCTCCTGTGGCTTTTGAGAACAACCTCCGAATCAGTAAAAATGTATTAGAACCAACAAGAGAATAGTGACCACTTGTAAAATGTATGTGAAAAACCAATGATGTTCTATATGTCATGAAAATTTAGTTAGATGGATGGTTGTGATGGTTCACAACTAGTGAGTATACCTAACGCGTCTGAACCGTACCCTTAAAATGGATAAGGTGGTACACTTTGTTACTGTTACGTATTTTGGCACAGTAAAATAGTTTTTAAAAATGTTTAAATTTTCAGTTGTAATATTGAGTAAAAACAGATCTCCTTTACAATAGCAACAAATTAACATAAAAGAGCAGTGTTAAATCCCACAAGAGATGTACAGTGTAGCACCTTCATGAAGAGCTGGAGAACTTCAACTGGAATCAGAAAGGGTCTTTCTAAAGCCATGTAACTTAGGCAGTTCCTTTCAGATGTCACATGTTTTTGGTAGGGCGGAGTAGCCTGGCAAACTGTTCTAAAGTTAACCTGGAACAGTGAATGTTTCTTTTTCAAAAAAGAGTGGTGTGGCTCAAACATGGTAAGTATTATAAAACTGTAATAACTTAGTGTCCTATGGAAGATACCACAGAGTTCAGAGACCAGCGACCAGCCCAACGTAAGTGAGCATTTGGAATGTGAGGGGAGGATTAACCGCTGGGAAAGTAAAGTCAGATCCTTAACGATCCCATCTACCAATATTTGTGTAAATTAAAATTTTAACATTAAAAAAATGAAGCCACGAAAGTGCTGAAACAAGTGAATGTTTATTATGAGGATGGCATAGTTCTCTCTAAACTTGGCATAGATCATAATTTGACTTCAAGTAATTTAAAACGTTTATGCCCCAAACCACCATAAGGTTAAAAGATGAATGACAAACAGCATTTTGTAATGGGTATTACTGACAAAGCATAAATTACTATATACGATGGTCTTTCAGTTCCACATGAAAAAGATACTCAGCAGAGAAAATCGAGTAGCTCGTAAGCATATGACCAAACGTATCAACTCATTAATAATGAAAGAACTATAAGTAGATTTGTTGGTTGTTGAGAGTAAGGTAGATATGATCTTCATTTCTTGTGGAGTGTAAAGTATTCTAATCTTACCAGAAAGCAATTTGTAATTTTATCTAAAGCCTTAAGAATATGCCCTTCATCTTCCCCAGCAATTTTACTTCCAGGAATTTCTTCTAAGGAAATAATTAAGGCTCTGCAAAATGATTTAGCTATAAGATTGTCGATCATGGCATTGTTCTATAATAACAAAAACCACAGATCGCCTAGATTACCTCACAAGTAGTGGCTGTTACATATAATGCATCAGTAATAATCTTTTGCCTTTTTACATGAGAAAGAAGTTTAAAAAATATATATTGTGACACGATTTTAAAAATAACACAGACGTTCATAGGAAAAAAAAGTATTTTCCTGTTGTTAAAAAAGAGAACTAAACGTCTGAAAAAGAAATACACCAAAGGGTAAATGGGTGATGTCTCTGGATGGTGGATTTAGAGATGCCCTAAATCTTTACTCTTGTTTGTTTAGCTGCATTTTTTTAAAAGATACCGTATTTTTCTTTATAGTAAGAAAAAGCTGTAGTATAAATAATACATAAAAATTTGTAGGGTGGTACTCATGGAGTTTAACATAGTGGTTAGGAATGTGGGCTTTTGATCCAGGCAGACCTGGAATTGTGTCCTGGTGGAGGCAAGTTAAAATTCCTTTAAATCTCAGTTTCTTCAACTATAAAAAATGAGAATAATAAAAATGATACTGTGTTATTTAGTTTATAGAGCCGTTATGGTGTTAAAGGAAATAATTCATGTAAAGAACTGAATCAGCTCAGTGCTCAGCACAGGAAGTACCCTGAAGAGGTGGTTTTAACTATTACAACCATACACCTGTGTTTTAGGGCCTGTCCCAAGCCCTCCACCACGGTCCTGTTAGAGCAGCTTGCTTCCTTCACAACTCTGATCACAATTTATGAAGATTTATTCCTTTGTTTGTTATCAGTGTCCTCTGTTAGGCGTAAGTGCAGTAGGGTAGAGAGTCTGTCTTGTTGACCATCATTTCCCCAGTACCAGGCCGACTACCTCAGTTTGACAGGCTCTCGGTAAGTGCTTGAGGTTCATTGAGCTCATGATCTGTCAGAGCTTGGGACACTGGCCTGATGGCTGACATGTCTGTGCTCATGAAGGAGACGTGCAAACGTATTTGGACAAAAATCATCTTTACAACAATAGTGGGGGTTAAATTCCTTTGACTCAGGAATGTATAGTACAGAGAACAGGTGCAACTTCAGTTTCCGTCAAGTTACAATTTCTCTGGAAATTTTGGTCTTTTTGGTCAGCAGATGACATTTCCAAGGATATCTAATTTGTAATAGTTTTCCTTTTTATGAGCAAAATTAGGTGTTTTCAGTAACACTTAAAAAATGTATAAGCCTTGGGAATGTGAATGCTCACTAAATTATGTATGTTCTATATTTAACTTCATCCTTCAGGTTCACAGTTAATAGAAGAATCTCTATAGTCGGATTTGGTTTATATGGATCTATTCATGGCCCCACGGATTATCAAGTGAATATACAGGTACACTTTTCCCCCCACTATACATCATCTTGAAATAAAACAAACTTGTAATTATATAATTAGGTATTTAAACAATATCCAAGTTTCAGCATAATTATCAAAGGAATCAGAAAGTCTCTTAGTAGTATTTTTAGCTTAGAGAGTTGTGTTTCACAATTGATCTAAAAAATCTGGTTTCAGAAAATTGGGGTCTTGGGGTCCTTCACAGAAGCATTACATACAAAGAGCTCTCCTCCCTCCAGGAAAGCCCTCCCTTAGTCCTTGTGCTGTGCAGTGACTGTCTTAAAACACCCACCTGCTTTTCTCTTAGTACTTTGAATTTTGCGGTTTTAAGCTCATCCCTTACCACTACGATGAACACTCTTTGGTGTCTGACCATCTGACGTTCTGACTGTGCCCTGCCTCATTCATCCCTAAGCTCTTTGAGGTCTGGCACTGCTGCCTACCCTGGAAGGAGGTTAAAGCCCTCTCTTCCCTCTGTCAGCCAGGGCTCCCCACACTTGACTGCACAACCCAGTTAGTAAAATTGGTTTTGAAACATCTACATTGTACTTTTACTTACAAACTATACATAAGCAATACTGTATTTCTATATTACACAAAAATTAAAACAACAAATAGAAATGAGAAAAGGATGTAAACAATGTTTCACACTTGTTTATCAGCAGAAAAACTGCTCTCTTTAAAATGTTAATACACTATTTTTAGTAGTAAAAACTTTGGTGAACTTTGTGATCAGACTGCTTCATTAGTTTTCAGTGAAATATACAGCAAATCAAAGATCTGGTTCTTTGACAGCTGAAAAAGACACCTCACAGAGAATTGCATTATTGCCTGTGGTCATGAAATCTTGCTCATTTTCTAGTCATATCTGCTAAGGTTTATAGTAAAATGCAGATGATAAATTTATATCACTGATGTCAATTTGTCGCTCTAACAAACCAAGTATAAAGTTACATTTTTAATATTTTAAACAAATAGGTTCAAACCCCACTGAAATTGTTTAAAGATTTTAAAGCAGATTAGAAATTTTTGTTTCTGTTTTTTTTAAGTGCAGAAAAGCCACAGCAAATCTATGAAGGGTGTAAAAGATTTTCATGATCACTCCCCATTTAATTTTACTTTATAAATTTGTTACGGTCCTATCCAGTAGGATCCATGAAGCCACTTGAGCAGGCTGGATAATGTGCAGATCTGGGAAGGAGTGAGGCCCCACCGACAGCCTGTTCAGTGTCCCTCATATATTACCAAAGGCACCAGACTCCTTGCGGGCAGAGGAAGGGTGTCAGGGTTATAGGTATATTAAAATGATAAAATATAAATATTCTGAGTAAAACGAAGAAAAATAGGACTTTTTATTTCTTCCCCCAATGGCTAGTCTCTAGCACCATCCAGATGTACTACAGATATAGACCTGTCTGGGTTTGAAGCTGAGCCCTCTCACCCGCAAGGTGTGACTGGGCCAATCCTGTAGCCTCTCTAAGCCTCAGTTTCTTCATCTTCTAGAGTAGTGGTACCTACTTTATATTTATAGTCTCGTGATGACCGATTGAGATGATATATATAAAGTGTTGGGAACATAGTTGCTATTGTTATTGAAAGTTTACAATTCGATGCTTTATAGTAGCCTTAGAAGGCAAAGCAAGTTTCTGCCCCCAAATTAAAAGATAAAACAGGCTCAGGGAAGTGAAGTGGTTTGCTGTAGATCACACTGCCACAACCTAGTCCTGTGTCTGACTACTTCATTCTGGGGCTCCGTGTATCGTTTTAAAAAAACATTTTAATTCTTTATTGAACCATGGCAGGCATACAGAAAAATGCACATATTTATAAGTTGTACGTATGGCTCACTTTTTTAAAAACCTATGTAACCAGCAGCCAGATGAGGAACGGGATATCACGGCACTCCAGGAGTCCCCTCGCAATCTCTTCCAGTCACCATCCCTTCAGAGGTGACAATGCACTGACTTTACAGCATACGTAGGTTTCACCTGGTTTACTGAAACCGTTTTTGTCTGATGTGTGCAGAAAGGCAGGGTTGTGAGCCGAGGCCTTTGAAAACACAGAATTTTTGCATTTTGAATATCCACGTATCTGAATACTGCATTTAAGGTCATTTTAATTTCAGTAAATAACATTTAAACTTAGGAAATGCTACGGGAGTTTCCTACCAACGAGACATAGGCTAGCAAGGAATAAAAGACTAATTTCTCTCAGGCATCTAAAATCCACACTAAAAAAAACCTCTTTCTAGCCATTATGTATTTTATAGACGCTCCTCCTGCAGCCAAGCCCTAGTTGTCTGACATCCTCATCCTTACTCTGATCAATGATAAATATCTAAAGCCATCTTTGGTGGTTAGAGATACGTAGAGAAAAACTACAACACAGAGACGTGGTAGTGTATTCTGCTATTCCTGAGGGCTTTATATTCTTTTCTATGAAATGTTTCCATTGGTGTAACTTAAATATAACTTCTCTGTTAAAAATTACAGATCATCGAATATGAGAAAAAGCAAACCCTGGGACAGAATGATACTGGATTTAGTTGTGACGGGACTGCGAACACATTCAGGGTCATGTTCAAAGAACCCATAGAGATCCTGCCCAGTGTGTGCTACACAGCATGTGCAACACTCAAAGTAAGAGTCCCCGGCATGCTCCAGATGGTGGACCCGGGGGCCATGGTTTCCTCTTGCGTGTTTGCAGGAGAAGCTGAGAGTCGCTGACTGTAAAGCCTTTTAGGAAGAAGGGAAGGGAAGAGCTTGGGAAAAAAAGTGCCTCTCAGCACAGCTCTGCTGTGCAAGAAATGGTCTTCAAAAAAAGTAGCCCTTTGAGTCAGAGAATGAATGTTTGACAGAAGATAAAATAAAATTATTATTTTCTTGGAACCATTTCACTGTTCTCTAGTAACTGAGCTCTGCATTCAATATTTTTAATCATTAATTAGCCGTGTAGCAAAGACAACATTTTTATTAAATGACTTGGTGTAAGATTTTATACAAGAGCTATATTGAAACATGAATAGAATTAAAATACCACCTTAAATTGAGTGTTTATTAAAGGAAAATTACTAACGAACCTTTCATTCTCATTTAGGGGCCAGATTCCCATTATGGCACAAAAGGATTGAAGAAAGTAGTGCACGAAACACCTACTGCAAGCAAGACGGCTTTTTTCTTCTTTAGTTCCCCCGGCAATAATAATGGCACTTCAATAGAAGATGGACAAATACCAGAAATAATATTTTACACATAATTTAGCATTGTGATACACCTTGGCTAAATAGTACCATACAGTCTAGTTTCAAAGGCATAGAAAACTGGCCACAAAAAAGAGTTTGAGTGTTATGAATATTTATAATTTTAAGATAAGAAACATTTTAGTTTCTTAGAGGAAATAGGTAAATAAATGGTGATCTAAACTGCTGCATGATTTAAAGGCAGATTTTCCATTTTCTTACAACCTTAGGGGGAAAGATTACCTGGGTTTAATAGTTTAAAAAAAAAAAAAGCAGCTATTTCAGCTTTATCTTGTATAATTTCGTAGATACTGACTCGTGATCTTTCAACAGTTTTGTTATCGAAAGAATTTTGTTTTATGTAGCTAGTTTGTTTTTAACTATTTCGAAGGTTAAATGAGATGGGCATTTGGCTTAACTATTTTGAAGGTTACAGGAGATGAGATGGGTCAGTATTCTATTAACTCAAATAACTAATTTCAGACAATTAAGAAAACTGACATATTTGGAGTTTTGAAATATCTGATTGTTAGCATTTGAAATATTGCTAGAAATAGGCCTAATAAATGCCCAAGAAAATTTTCAATGCATTTACAGCAAAGGATATTCTGTAATAGTATAGTAATGTGTTACATAGTACAGTTTTAAACTACAAGTAGAATTAGTACAAATTCACAATAATGTAATATAAAGAAAAGATCTGAAGGTGTAGTCTAAGACTGGATTCTTTATCACTGACCTGCACCACTATACCTGTCTGTCTGGAGGATGCTGCCGAATGCTCCCAAGGTTGAGACGAGGATTGTGGTGGTGGTGACTGGGTAAACGGACGTAAGTTCAGCATCGCGGCAGTAATTTTACACAGCAAGAAACGGATAAAATACTAACATTTCTAACAAACTAATTTGAAATTTTAAATATCCAA
>NW_006430726.1:4572487-4621272 GCF_000325575.1 Pteropus alecto | reverse complement strand
GCTTTCTATCACTTGCACAATTCTATTCAAGAAGGAAAATAGGTTTAATAGTCTCGACCTCACAAATGTCATAGGTACAGTTGTATTAGGAGGGGGATAGGAAGTGTATCTGGCAGAATGATATTTACATGCTTTTTTATTATAAAGTAAAATTTTTACATCAATATTTTTTGAAAGTGATTATCTTATAAAAACGTGTAATTAAGCTTAAGGTGTACAAATAGTTGTGGAAGATGGTTTTAAAAAAATCACAATTCTTAAACAGAATTTTTTTCTAAATAATAATTAGGATATAAAATTTTTTCATCTAAAGTATTTCATTTTCTGTTTACAAGAAGGTAGTGAAGTATGTTGGTGGCAGAGGTCTCTTGAAATTGCTGAAGAAAAGGGAAATTTTTTTATCCCCAGTACCATGACCTTACGGGTCTAAACCTCACTTAACTGGAATCTCTGTAGGATGTATGGTTTGGGTTAACTAAAGATTAGTCAGCAAACACTTTGTAGTAGCCATTATGGAAAATACTTCTGCTTTGAAAAGGATGGTATGCTAGAGATAAGTTAATGTGTTTTGACATTTGAGGTATTTCAAATGCTTGCAGTAGGTTGCACTGAACGATGATTGTAACTGAAGGCAACCAGTAAGAGGCACAAGAAGCGGAACTCTTTACTGATATGGGACATCTCCTGGAATTTTTTAAAAAATAAATATCTATAATCCTTTTAATTTTTTGTCATTTGTCTTTTTCTTCTAAAAGTTGAGTGTGAGATGCCATTTTGGAACAAGGGTCCTAGTTAATTGAGGTGTAACTTTTTAATTTACAGAAAACACAGCATGAAATAATGCCTTGCTGCTGCTGTAAAATAAAGCAAGTCACCGGCACGACAGCAGTCACAACTGCTGCCATCTGTTTCTTGATCAGGTTTTTGTGGTCTCGAGTTTTTCTCCTTTATTCTAATTGCAGGAAGTGAGAGAAGGAAGACTACGAGGTATTCACTCTGTTGCAGCGTGACGACCATCTCACTGTTTAGAAGCGGTAATAGCTACGGGAGTGATCGCCGTGTGCCTGGCTCTGCACTCAGGACCTTCCACCCATCTCATTTGTTTCTCACAGCATCGCTATGAGGTCAGTGCTGTTAAACCCGTGGCACAGGCAAAGAAATTCATGTTGAAAATGTCAGTAAGTGGTGAGAGAATTTAAACCCAAGCTACAGAGTTGGGAAAAATTTTTTTTTGCTGGATCCCAAAGTAACATGTTACCATTTTCAGCCTTTACAATCAGACCCCAGAAGATACCTGGCTAACCTGGCTAATTTATATTTACTATATAATATAAATATGTTTTACTTTTTAAAAGTACAGTTATTCCAGTATCTTCCCAACAAATTGAGCTTTCTTTTAGTTTCGCATATGTAGTAACTATAGTTTTAGAGAAAAAGTTTACCTGGGAATGGACAAGCTTGTAGGACCTTAGAGCCAGGTCTTCGAATGCATTTACGTTAAATGCAATATGTCTAAATTTTATTGTTCCACTTCCCTTTCTAGTCCCATCTCCTTCAGACCACTTTCTGCTTCCCTGTTACAGTCTTCTGGATTCAGAACCTGGGATTTGTCCCTTGAATTTGACATGCATTCCTTCATAAGAGGGGCTGGTGCCACAGTGATCCCCACTTTCAGCCCCAGAGCTACAAGGCTCATTGACTGTCCTGCCTCGTTTGTACACTTTAAAAATCCATTTTCCTTTTTCGCCATTGACGAAGCTAAGACAAGATGGAGTTTTTACATGGAACTTTACTACGAACTGAAAGAAGATAAAAGGATAAAATAAACTGAAAGAAGATAAAAGGAACCAGTATAAACGTTTATAAACATTAATAATGGTTTTCTGCTATTTGGATCATAGCCCCTGTTCTTCCCCACACTACTGGGCAATATTTTTTCCCACTCTGTCTCCCCTCCAGAGGCAGAGGTTTTGAGCAGGAACAACCAGTCAGGTGCACAGTTTGGGTGGCAAATGGGTCCGATGGCTCCCCAGCCCTACCCCTGGTTCACTCTTGGGAAAGGCTGAATGGCTCTTTGCAAGGCACCTCTTCCCTTTCTTTTATCTTCACCCATCTAGTCAACTGCTAAATAGTGTTAATAATTTACGATGGCAGGAGCCCCTTTATTTCCATCATAACTTTCAGAGCTCTAATTGGGGCTGTCATGGCTCCATAAATTCTATATAATGCTGATTCAGCTTTTGTGTCTCATTTTTTTAACTGATTGCAAACAAAATAAGGCTTTGGTTTAACACCTGGTTAACATTTTTCTACCAGAGCCTTCACATTTTGTGGCCTCAGTGTCCATGTGGGGTAGACTCATCCAAACCTAGCTTTCCACTTACTTATCTCTGGTAACCTTGATCATTCTGTATCATCTCATGACCACACCGCGCACCTTGTCATCACGTGGTATTGCACTGCCTCTGAAATAGTGCACCGAGACACCCAGCTCTGACCACGACCCTCAATGCTGCTCCAGCTCTCGCTGGCGCTCCAATTGCCTCGGTTATTGATCCTTAAAACTACCTTTCTGTATCCTGTCAACCCTCCTCATTCCCTAATCAAACTCCATCTTAGATCTTTTTTTTTTCCTTCTCCACTTTTGATCTTTGGCCATTTTAACCACTTCATCAATAACTCCCAGATCCCTCATACCCACCTGGATGAATCCAGTTGTCTACCTTATCTTCCTGGCTACTGAGTCCAATTGTTTAAATGATTACAGATAGACTGGATGATTTCATGGTCTCTTAAGTTCAACTAGACCACAGGGACAGCCAGGTGAGAGTCAGTAACCCAGGTCTTTGCTGTTCTCCTGAGTATTTAAATCTGTCCACTTTTGTCACCTTCAACACCTTGCCTCCCTTAAACGAAAGGAAGTCCGGCCACTCCCACCAAACCTGTAAATACACCTACACGTGCACCTAGGCGGTCCCATTACTTATGAAGGAAAGGGTGTGTGACTAAGGCTCCCTGTAGAAGGATCAGTCTCCAGTTGTGCTCAGAACCCTACCACCGCTGTCTCTTGTTACCTGCTCCCTCCTGGCTTATTCCTATCAATATTCAAATACGGTTAACTCCGATCCAGTTTTTTTAAAGTCTTAATGTCATGTGCCCCTCCAGATACCAGTTAACTCCTTCGCAGTGAAGTCGAATTATTCTCCTACACCAGCTATCCTCTCCTTGTGGGATCCCTAGCGCCTGGCACAAGGTAGGTGCTCCATCGACGGCACGAGGCTCTACATCTACTCTGAGCTCTGTCCACATCTGCAGGTTGGCTGCGGGAGCGAGAGGACACCTGGCGCTCTGCACGCCTAGTCCTTCCCATCCGGGGAGGAGCCCAGCTCCCCATGTGGCTCTGTCCTCAGCCCCTATCCAAGATGAGAGGCCGGCGCGGGGTCTTGCTCCCGCCGGCCAGTAGGTGTCGCTCTTGGAGCGGAGCCGAGATGTAGGCCGCGGAGGCACTTCCGCCGCCCCGTGCGCAGGCGCAGAGGGCGTTTCCGGCTCCGGCCGTTTGCCCCGCCACCTCCCTGGCGGGGATGCTGGGGCTCGGCTGCAGATTGAGGCCACTCGGAGCGCGACGTGGTGCTCGGGCCTCAGCCCGACTCTCTGCGGGCACCGAGATGCCAAAAAAGGCTGGTGCGACGACCAAGGTCTGTGGCAGCTGGGTGCGGGAGGCGCATTGGGCGCGGGAGAGAAGCGGGGTGCGATCAGTGGGTTCGGGGCCCCGGCTGCCCCCTACTCGGGTTGCTCCCTGGGCTGCGTCTGCTGACCTCTCTGGTCTCGTCCCCCGCACTCCTGGGCGGGTGCGTGTCCCGAGGGGTTCCGTTCTGCGCTCCCACTCGAATCGGCAATCACACCCCTTCTGTCAAGACCACGCCACTCCCACTGCGCGGGCCTCACGTCTACTGGCCTCTGAGACGCGGCGCGCTCACTGCCTCCTGCCGGCGGGTCCCAGGCCGCACTGCTTTCCTCGTGGGCGCTGTCAGCACAGC
The DNA here is from genome assembly GCF_000325575.1 of Pteropus alecto. Taxonomy (NCBI): domain Eukaryota; kingdom Metazoa; phylum Chordata; class Mammalia; order Chiroptera; family Pteropodidae; genus Pteropus; species Pteropus alecto. Next base: position 4,617,235 of record NW_006430726.1, on the reverse strand, counting down.
GTGCGAGAATAGTACTTGTTCTTTCTCCCTGGCTCTAGTCCCAGCTCTTTGAGGGCCAGGACCATATATCCTTACCTTTACAGATCCTTTGTAGTTCATGTTTGCTGATGGAAAGTTTTAGTACAGCTTATGTCACATAGTAGGCCGTTAAATATTGGTGCTGTGCCTTCCTGACTCCCAAATTCACACACTTATCTGTCTCCAACCTTAGTCATTCTAAACATTTATTAGCTCGTGCCGCATGAGATGCAAAGATGAATAAGTGGCCTTTGCCCTTGCAGGATGGGAAATACAAAGCGTACGATAGGAACCAGCACTAAGGTGTGGAAGCCAGAGTCAGGTCTTCTAAGGCAGGAAAAAAACACTGTGGGGTTGATGAGAAGGCTTCATGGAAGAACTGATTTGAGCGGTGGAGGATGTTGGAAAACATTCCAGGTGGCCAGAATTCCCTGGATGCAGACGATTAGCCTAATGAGACTTGGTAGGGGTGAAAGGGAGTAATGAAAGGATCAAATGTGCGGGAAAATTTTTTGTAACTTGTAAAGTTGTAGTGTGGTTGTTGTTGTCGTTTTAGGGTAAAAGCCAGAGCAAGGAGCCAGAGAGACCACTTCCTCCCTTAGGTCCTGTGGCAGTTGATCCTAAAGGTTGTGTCACCATAGCCATCCATGCCAAACCTGGTTCTAAACAAAATGCTATAACAGGTATATCTGGACATTGGGGTGGGATTCATGTATGAATCAGGTGTCCCCTCCATCGTTCCTTGGTTAGACGAAGGTTTATCTTAATAGTCAAGTGTATTTTTACCATCTGCAGTACAAGCTTTTCCATTTTTAAGTTCTAGATTCTATGTAAAAGTATAAAATTAGTGTTTGAAAGTGAATGTATGATGTTGAATGTTAATGTTACTACACCAAATTAGATGGAAAATCCATTGTATATTTTCCTTTTTTAAAAAATATGGCATTTTAGAAAGGACACATATAGAAATTTGTGTAGTTTAGATTATCGGTAAGACAACGTCTATCAATTAAATGCTTTATTTCCATCTTTTATAAGATGCATCTGGATTTCACAGAAACTAAAATATGAGAAAATGTGCACCTTAGAATCAGTGACAGGATGGGAGGAGGATTGGTTTAGCTCATTCTTGTGAATTCTGTGGCCAGGTTGTTTAAACAGGCAAGGTGTGAGTGTGTGGAAACGCTTGAGTAACAGCAGATGTAGGACCAGCTCAGGCTCATTTGGAAACTGCTTTGAGCAAATACTTCTCTCAGAAATAGCAGTGGAGGACAACAAGCAGGCTGCTCTTTATAAAAGTTGTATTGATGGCGGAGTCAGGACCACACTATTCAGAAGAAATTTACTTTTAATTCACAATATCACTTTCTAGCCATGTGACCTTGGGCACATCTTGATTCCAGTTTTCCTCTTTTGTAAAACAGAGATAATATTGGTATTGATATCTTCATAAAGTTGTGAGGATTAAACAAGTTAATATTTGTAAAGTCCTTAAAACATGTTTGTGTGCCCTTAAAATCAGTGTGTTATGTAAATGTTTATTAAGTAAATATTACATTTTGACAACGTTAAAGAGGCATGTCACATAAGAGGTGAATCTAGCCCAGTGCTCTCATTTTCCCCGTGAGGAAACCCTGAACCTTTCTGCACAATCCAGTGAGCTGCCCCATACGAGCTTCCCCTGGCGACACTGCTGGTGCTACTCCCCAGCTCCTGCCTCCCTGCCTGGGGCACTTCCTGTCAGATCAAGTGCAGTTTTCAGTGGCTCATCTTGGTCAGTGGGGTGGGGTAAATATTCATTGTCTTCTCTGGGTTTCTTTTCTGTAATGGTGGAGGCATATGTATCATATTTATGTTCCCTTAAGTGCGATTAGTTTAATCGTCCATTTCTGTATCCAGCAGTTATTAATTGAAAACCTACTGTGTGCCAGGCACATGCAAACTCTTTCAAAATATCCTTACTTGAAGAAAAAGAACTCCTTAAGAATAGATTCCGCACTGTTTTCATTCCAGATGTGACAGCCGAAGCTGTAAGTGTAGCTATTGCAGCACCTCCATCGGAAGGAGAGGCTAACGCTGAGCTCTGTCGATACCTTTCCAAGGTCTTAGAACTCAGGAAGAGTGATGTGGTTTTGGATAAGGTAAGTATCTCTCTCACTCTATCACTTTAAACATCTTTGATTACTACACATCAGTTATTATTTTAAAAACATTGATTTTTTTTTTTCTTTTCCAAATATTTAAAAAACTAGTTGTTTTTTTCTGTCACTTGCGTTGAACTGTTAAAATCTGTGACTTCTATTTGGTCTTTTTCACTCCTTCTTATTCAGACCATCCACGCTCTGTACTTACATTCCTCAACTGCCCCATTTCCAGTATTTTCTTCTCTCCAAATTCATTCCTGTACCTTCTCTGTCAGGTTAATTTTGTTCCTGTCTTCTTTTGAGTCATCATCATACTAAACAATCTAAAATGGCTCATCTCGTTGGTCATCTCCATCTGTGAGTCTATCAGGTATTTCTGGTGCTCCATGTCATCCTCGCTCAGGAGGAGGAGCACATCTGAAGCCATTCGTACCACTGGTTTTCACTGGGAGTGGGCATCAGGGCCCCCTGGGAATGGTTTCTAAAACCCGGCTTCCTAGGCATCGTGCGAGGCTCACTGAAATAGAATCTGCGGGACTGAGACACAGCCCTCTTTGTGTCTCTTAGAGCTCTGCTTGTTCCCCAGCGCTGCACTCCGCAGCTCCCGTCCGGGTTCCAGCTGCCACTCAGACTCGCTGATTAATGGGCTGCCTCTAAAAACCCATCTGATCAGGCCACGTCCCCCAGCATCCCCTACTTATAGCAGGTCATTCCTGGTTTTCTGCCACTGCGTGTGCTCTGACATTTGCCTAAAGGGCACTCCCCACTCTCTGACCTGCGCAACTTCTACACATCTAGATAAATCCCTGCTCAGATTTTACCTTTTTTAAAAAGATTTGTTTCAAAATAAATTATTTTCAAAGTTGTTTTTAGTATTTGTGGCATAACTGCACTTGTGTATATGGATGCTTTTGGCGGGGGGGAGTTTTCAGAAATGTGTAATAGCATAGAGGATAACAGTTTATTCTCTATTTTGGAATTACTTTTATACAAAGTTTATGTAAAATTGCAATGTTTGTTTTGGTGATTAAAAAAAATAATTTTCACTTTTAAAGAAAAGAATTCCTGGAAACCAGAGTATTATATATCTGGTTTCTATATTCATTAAAACAAAATTAATGTCCAACTTTTATCATTACAGAAATTGATGTCTGAAGGTAAAAACCCTGGAGAGTTGTAAAAATTTGTAGTAAGGTAGAATCTAAGAGATGGTCTCTGGTTAGACCAGAATGGCCAGGAGAAAGTGATAGCTAAGCTGCCAGGAGAGCTCAAGAGGACGTGGCTACGATGCGTGCAGCTGAAGTCTCTCTCTCAGTGTTAGAAAGTTTAGTGTGTTGTCCTGACACCATTTTTTCCTTTTAATCTAGGGTGGTAAATCTCGTGAGAAAGTGGTGAAGCTTTTGGCCTCCACAACTCCAGAAGAGATCTTGGAGAAATTAGAAAAGCAAGTTGAAAAAAAATAAAAGTAAGAAATGAAAACATACATCCTTGAGAAACTTTTTTATTGCTAATGATGTAGAGGCTGTTAAATAGGAAGATATATTTAAATGCGCAGAAGAACATGTAAAAACTATGTACATATATATTTAAATAAGAACAGGTCTCAAGTAAAAATTCTAAAGGTACTGTACACTAATTATCAGTTCTAAACTCCCTGACCCCAAATGGCTTAGAGCATGTTATTCTGATTTCTTGCATTACAAAACAGCAAAGCTGGGAAGGGTATTCAAGATGACCTGATTCAGCCCCATTTTTTTTTTTTTTTTTGATGGGGCTTCTGATAAGCAGAAGTTGAGAATCTTATTCAGGATCATAACATGCAGGAGGACAACTAGAACCCACACCCCTTGACTCCTAGTTGAATGAACTTTATCCCGATTGTAAATTAAAATGGTAAAATTGCCACAAGACTTCTGGAATTCTAGAGATTACCTTCTAATCCTGTTTACGAGGGAAAGAACCTGACACTGCTTTGTAACCTTACTTTATATTTTAAAATGCTTACGTATATGCAAAAGTGTTTTCTGCATCCTTTTAAAACTCTGGAGCATTTTATGAAAAAGTACGAATAATCAAGACATGTACAGCATACCTCATTTTATTGCATCTTGCAGATATTGTGTTTTTTACAAATTGGAGGTCTGTGGCCATCTGTGTGGAGCAAGTCGATAGGTACCATTTTTCTAACAGCGTTTGCTTACTTTGTCTTTGCGTCACATTTTGGTATTATCAGAATATTCAGACTTTTTCATTATTATATTTGTTATGGTCATCTGTGATCAGTGATCTTTGATGTTGCTATTGTAATTGTTTGGGGCGCCGTGAACCATGCCCATATAAAACAGTAAACTTAATCGATAAATGTCGTGCATGTTCTGACTGCTCCACCAACTAGCCATTCCCCCATCTCTCTCCCTTTCCTCAGGCCTCCCTATTCCCTGAGACACAACAATAGTGAGGTTAGGCCAGTTAATAACCCTGTGGCCTTAACAATGGCCTCTAGGTGTTCAAGTGAAAGGAAGAGTCGGACTTCTCTCACGTTAAATCAGAAGCTGGAAATGATTAAGCTTAGTGAGGAAGGAATGTCGAAAGCCGAGATAGGCCGAAAGCTAGGCCTCTTGCGACAAACAGTTAGCCAAGTTGTGAATGCCAAGGAAAAGTTCTTGAAGGAAATTCAAAGTGCGACTCCAGTGAACACACGAATGATAAGAAAGCAAAACAGTCTTATTGCTGATATGGAGAAAGTTTTAGTGGTCTGGATTGAAGATCAAACCAGCCACAACATTCCTTTAAGCCAAAGCCTAATACAGAGCAAGGCCCTAACGCTCTTTAATTCTATGAAGGCCGAGAGGGGCGAGGGAGCTGCAGAAGAAAAGTTTGAAGCCAGCAGGGGTTGGTTTGTGAGATTTAAGGAAAGATGCTGTCTCTATAACATCAGAGTGCAAGGTGAAGCAGCAGGTGCTGATGTAGAAGCTGCAGCAAGTTACCCAGAAGGTCTAGCTAAGATAATTAATGTAGGTGGCTACACTAAACAACAAATTTTCAATGTAGACGAAACAGCCTTATACTGGAAGAAGATGCCATCTCGGACTTTCATAGCTAGAGAGGAGAAGTCGATGCCTGGCTTCAAAGCTTCAAAGGACAGGCTGACTCTCTTGTTAGGGGCTAATGCGGCTGGTGACTTTAAGTTGAAGCCAATGCTCATTTACCATTCCAAAAATCCTAGGGCCCTTAGGAATTATGCTAAGGCGACTCTGCCTGTGCTCTATAAATGCAACAACAAAGCCTGGATGACAGCACATCTGTTTACAACATGGTTTACTGAATACTTTAAGCCCACTGTTGAGACCTACTGCTCAGAAAAAAAGATTCCTTTTAAAATATTACTGCTCATTGACAATGCCCCTGTTCACCCAAGGGCTCTGAAGGAGATGTACAACGAGATTGACGTCGTTTTCATGCCTGCTAGCACAGCATCCATTCTGCAGCCCATGTGCCAAGGAGTAATTTTGACTTTCAAGTCTTATTATTTAAGAAATACATTTCGTAAGGCCGTCGTTGCCATAGATAGTGATCCCTCTGATGGATCTGGGCAAAGTAAATTGAAAACCTTCTGGAAGAGATTCACCATTTTAGATGCCATTAAAAACATTCGTGATTCATGGGAAGAGGTGAGAATAGCAACATTAACAGGAGTTTGGAAGAAACTGATTCCAACCCTCATGAATGACTTTGAGGGGTTCAAGACTTCAGTGGAGGAAGTCACTGCAGATGTGGTGCAAATAGCAAGAGAACTAGAATTAGAAGTGGAACCTGAGGATGTGACTGAATTGCTGCAATCTCATGACAAATCTTTAACAGATGAGGAGTTGCTTCTTATGGATGAGCAGAGAAAATGGTGTCTGGAGATGGAGTCTACTCCTGGTGAAGATGATGTGAAGATCGTTGAAATGACAACAAGGGATTTAGAATATTACATAAACTTAGTTGATGAAGCAACAGCAGGGTTTGAGAGGATCGACTCCAATTTTGAAAGAAGTTCTACTGTGGGTAAAATGCTGTCAAACAGCATCGTGTGCTACAGAGAAATCATTCGTGAAAGGAAGAGTCAGTTGATGAGGCAAACTTCATCATCGTCGTATTTTAAGAAATTGCCACAGCCGCCCCAGCCTTCAGCAACCACCACCCTGATCAGTCAGCAGCCATCGACATTGAGGCCAGACCCTCCACCAGCAAAAAGATTACGACTCTCTGAAGGCTCACATGATAGTTAGCTTTTCTTTCTTTCTTTTTTTTTTTTTAAGCAATAAAGTACTTTTTAATTAAGGTACTTTTAGACATAATGCTATTATACACTTAATAGACTGTAGGATAGTATAAGCATAACTTTTATATGCATTGGGAAACTGAAAAATTCGTGTGACTTGCTTTATTGCAGTATTCGCTCTGTTGTGGGGGTCTGGAACTGAACCTACCGTATCGCCAAGGTACGCCTGTAATTTAATGTTAATTATCATTTTTGAGAAGTTACTGAATTATTTTCTTCCTTGGATGGTAACTGCAATTATCAAATCTGGTAGTTCTTATGAATCTCCAAAGATCCTTAGAAGAAAGAGGACCTGGAAGCTATTTTGAGTATTTGTAAAACCCTATCAGGAACCATATCTATGTTAAAGCTTCAGGAGCAAATAATAAGTAACTTGTTTTTAAATATTCAATGCAAATTATAGTAATTTGGTAAGGTAAATAACAATAATTTAATTACCTTTGCTGATCAGAAGAGCTGTTTTGTGCTTTGTCTTAAGCACATGAGAAAAACATATTGATAGACAAAATCTTTAAAACTACAAAATCTGCAAGGAAGACCAGTAATAAAACTTAAAAAAAACAAAACAAAAACTGAGAACCACTCATCTCGTACAACTATTATTCTGTTGATTGGACTCAAGGGAAAGAAAAGCTAGTGGCTTAGCAGGGATCACAGCAAACATTAAGGGCAGAGTGTGGGTTATGCTCAGCTCTCTTTTCTCCAAATCGTGATGCCGTACTACCTCAGATGTACTCTTGTTTCTCCTGGTCTTGGCTTAAGAACTTTTCCTATTCTGTTCCAGTGTGTGCTTTAAAGGCATTTTACTTGTGGTGTTTACATGGATCCCTGTTTGTTAGGATACTTTCCCTGACAAGTAACAGAAACCCAACTCTGTCTGGCTTAAACAGCAAAAGGATTTGTTAGCTCACTTACCTGGAAAGTCCAGAGGCAGGGTTTACTTAGGGATCAGTCTGAGTCAGCAGGCCAGTGCTGTCCTTAAGAACCAACTTTCTTTCCTTCTCCTGAGTCTTTGGCAGGGCCAGCTTCATCCTCAGGCCTAGCTCCTTTACAGAGGAAAATGGCAGTTGTTCCAGGCTTCACATCTACATATCACCCCCTCCAGCAGGGAAAATGTACTCTCAGAAGTACTGTGAGAATTCTTTTCCACAGAAGCTCTCAATCAGCTTCTCCTACATCTCAGCCCAGATTTGGTCACACGCAGTTTGTAACCAGCTGCTCTTAGGGAATGACATGCTATAGCACAAGTTAGCTAAACCAGCGCCAGGGAAAAGAGAATTACCCTCGCTGTTTGAGGCTGTAGTTAAAGCCCGTCCCAGAGCCGGATTGAGGTCAGCCTACTCAGAAGCGAATAGAGAGGCTCCTAAATAAGAACTGGGAAGAGCTATGGAGAAAGGTGTGGATACTGGAAGCAGTCAACAAATATCCATTAAAATAATCTATCTACTTCATTTTAAATGGCCATATTTTAACAGGAACTTTCTGGCCTAATAGGTTTATTTTGAGAACGTACAGTATCTTTCAATTAAGAAGACATACCCAGGGACACGTTCTCATCAGAAACTTGCTGGAGGTGGGAACGAGCTCACCAGTTCTATTTGAGGACCCGATTTCCCTTTTTTCCTCAGCAAACAGCCTTTAGCCGTCTAATGCCCCCACACAGAGATATTTCCCACTAGTGACAATCACACCTAAGGCCTGGGCATGTTGACCTGCTGTGGAATTGTAGTTAGTGCAATTTTTTTCAGCTTGGGACCAAGAATATTGAGGCAAGCCCAGTGACCTCGGGCTGAGGACATAAAACTCCAAGTCCTAGACATTTATTTGTCTAATAACATGATTCTAGCCCAACCCCATTTTAAGTGAATACCAGCACACAGTGCATAAAGTAAGCCGATTACACGGCCTTTTTTGTCCTGTGCTGTCCTGAGGGTCCAGCCTTGAGGCAGCCAGTGAATGAGGTCTGAAAGGTACTTTTCCAGCTTTGGCGAATAGCATCATGGTGATGTTCTAGCACTGTAATGCATGATCGTTACTCCTGCAGAAATGATTTATGAATAACTTATTAATAACTTGGGTTAAACACTGTTAGGTACCTTGCCTACATTGACAGAACCTTTGGAAGAAAAACTGGGCTCATCTTGCCCCTGGAGCAGAGAACCTGGACTCCTGATGCCTGTGGGCCACTCCCCACTCCATTGCCTGCTAGGGAATGGAGAGAGAACCAGAGGTTATAGGTGGTACCTTTGCAGTGTTTGAAGTTCCAAACAGCTAAAACCTCACAGACTTTAGGAAGCAGCTCTTCTCTGGGCTGTGGGCTACTGGCATCCCCCCTTACAAATTCTAGGGACTTTTTTTGAAGTACTTACTTAATTGTAATGCAGAATATAAATTTTGGAACCCACAGGGCCCTCACTTCAGATTTTTTTTGATGCACGTGACTAGAGACTTAAAATTTTAAGAAGCTGGATTTTCAGTTTACATCCAGCAGATGGCACCATACATAATGTGAAAGCCGAGAGCCACACAATTTGAAGGAGCTGAGCTGTACTGTAGGTGTATCCCTCCTGCAGTGCCTGATACCAGTGATCTTTCTTGTCTTCTCAGAGACACTCGTGAGGCTTAGTCCCCTCGTACCCCGAGTTTAGCTCAGGCCAGAGTGCAGGACAAATGCAGGCCAGCTGGGCACTCAGGAGTCCAGGGTCAGTGCCATGGTGGAGTCAGCACGGGCCCAGGTGCCTCCCTGAACTCTGCAGAACCCCCCTTTAGTCACTGTTTTTGAAAATGGACTTGAGCTAGACAATTGACAGGAACTAGTTTCTAAACAAGATGCCAATTTATTAATTTGAAGGACATGCCTGCCAACTGGGCTGTATAGTGGGATCCTCTAGTGAGCACATTCTGTCCCTTTGGGGAATCTCTTCAAGAAGCTGGCCATCATTCGAAGCCCGCTCGGACACCTGGGGATCAACCAGGGAAATTAGGGGCCAGGGTTAGGGAGCTTTCACCGTCTGGAGCCCCATTTCTGCTGCAGGGATAGACCCGTTAGACCTTGGCTCCGAGAAGATGACCTGCTCCTGCCCACACAGGCCTTCCTCAGTCCTTATGATTTCCAGCATTTTATAATCCTACTTTAGCTGCGTGCCATCTAGTCCCCTGGCTGTTAGAGCTTGTGCAGGGAGGAGTCCCCAAACTTTGCAGCACAAGTTACAGACTCTGTGGTCATTTCTGCATGAAACTCATCTCCTCATCCATGATGTGGTTTTGGTATTGCGGTGGCTTTCAAATTGTTTCCAAGCCTTTAACATTTCCCCAGAGAAACCTTGGGGATTAGAGCGAGTCAAGTCCACAGAACAACAAGCCTTTTGTCCCCTTCTAGAGCTGTGCTGCTAGCCACATGAGGCTGTTGAGTACTTGAAATGTGGCTAATCAAATTTAAAACTAAAAAAGAAAAGCATCATAGAATTAAGGCCGTGTTGGAACAAGCAACAGAGAAGACACTGAAAACATGGCATGAGCCCCAGAGGGTGGGACAGAAAGAAAGAAAAGGAGAAGAAAATGGCAGGTGTGGAAGTCAGATAAAAGGGAAAAGCGCACATATAATTGGAGTCCTGAAGGAAGAGAACCAAAGAAATGGAACAGAAAAAGAGGATTCAAAGGTGTAATCAAGAAAATATTGGAGAAATAACAAATTTCCAGAACGAAAGGCGTTGCAATGTCCCAGGTAAAACACTGGAAGAAGGATCCACAATGAGACACAACCTCGCAAAGTTCTCGGATTTAAAATATAAAAGCCTATGGCCATCTAGACAAAAAGTTGAAGTGGGAGAGGGGAGACGCGTGTATATTCATAGGTTGCGAACAGGACTGAACTGCTACAGCATTTTTTAAAAAATTGGCAGCATTTGTTCAAATTAAAAATACAAGTCATTTTAACCCAACAAGTCTACTTTTGAGACTACCCAGCGGAACACAAAAGTACCAAAGGGTATATGGACACAAGCAATGCAGCGTTATTAGAGGCAAAAAGGGAGAAACAACCTCAGTGTCTACCTATAGGAAAATAATATTGTCAATGGAGAATCCGTACTATAGAATGTTATGTTATTAAAATTAAATCATTAGTTTTTAATCTGTAACTACTGACCTGGAGTGATGTCTGTTATATTCTGTTGCATAAACAAAGAATAAGAAACATATATGTGTGTTATGCATTTTTATATATAATATCATCAAACCAGTAAGAGAAAAATGTATGTGTATGTCAAATGTATATATATATTTACGCGGGCATGAGGAAAGAGATGCATACACAGCAGACCATAATTACTGGTTGGCTGCAGATTATTCATATCTATATTGTTTCACTTTTTATAATATTTTATATACACACAATACATAGTGAAGGGAATTTTAAAATGAGAAACACAAAAAAGGTCTGGCTTTTTGCAATTAGAGCAGATTTACCTAATTCAGATAAAGACACTGGAGATCCCTCAGGGAGTTAAAGTTATTGGCAATGGAAAAAAACAAGAGCTCATCCTCACATCATCCCCTGGGTTTCATCTGAAACCCAGAGAAAATCTAACTGGTAATTAATACATGGGGCTCTCTGTGACCCTTAGGGACAGGAATGAAAACATCAGCTGAGTTAGCCCATCAGCCCATGGAGACTGGCGGAAGGTTTGTGAGTTATACTCGCACCCGTCAGCCCAGAGATAACCCACTCCACTTCTGGGGACACAGCGCTGACAGTGACCCAGGCGCCTGTTAAAGTCCAGCTTAGTGAAGGGTCCTTAATTAACGTAAATGCTTTCACTTAATCCTGCAAGGGAGCAGTCAAATCGCATATTCTGATGGAAGACTTGTAAACTTGCTCCTCCCATACCATCTTGTAAATCTTAAAATCTGAAGGGTATTATGCACAGCTCATCTCTGCTTTTCCAGTCTGACAGCGCTGGTGACTAACTCTTCAGACGAGCATGTTTCTCTGGCACCCAGAGGCCTCAGCAGTGCTACAGCAGCTGGTTAATTCCTCTTCAACTCTGGCCTATCCTGATATGGTGTAGCTCTTATTGCTTGAGACCCAAGTAGCCAGTGTGGCCCAGGGCCATTCTCCCCAGAAGGTCCACAGATCGAGGGGTCTCTGATCCCATTCCTATTTTCCCCATAAGCTGGTACCAAAAGAGGTCAAACCAGACTTCTAGCAAGAAGGAAATATTTGCTTTCAAGGCTACCTCGGAGTCCAGTAGTATAAACTACTACTTTCATCTAGTTCTTGGTTTGGCTCCATAGTAATTTAATGTAGCAGAAGCCAGGAAAAGCCTTTGTTTAGATATTATAGAAAGTCACATCTGTGTATCTGAATCCTGATATAGTAATCTAAAAATTAACATCATTAACTTCGACCAATGTCAAGAATATTTTACTCCTGTTGGTTTTAATTCATTCTAAATTAAAAACTAGAAACATTTTAAAAGCATACCTTTCTAAATTTGTAGAGGAAAGATTCTCTGAGTGACCTATATAATTAGGTTTTTCAAACAGAATTAGCCAAAGCCTATTTGACATTTTGAAATCCTCATTTATATATAAAAATGTGTGTGTGTATAAAATCTTAAATGTCCCTTTGGTTGAAAAACATGCTATTTGAAAGAAAAAATCCCAAATAAGGTTTTCAGTGAATAGTTTATATATAATACCTTAATTTGTCTGACATTACTTAAGTAAGTGCTTTTACTAATAACATTTTCAGCTAATTGAAGTTATCCAGTGGTACTACAAGGTTCCTCAAGCTGGGAGTGTTTATTTCCTACATTTCCTAATGAAAAAAAATCTCCCTTCACTATAAACCAAAATGCTAATTAAAAGAAGTCAAAGGTGCGAGCATAGATTTCCATACACAACCTAATCTGTGTGTGGGTTGAATGAATGAAACGACAGAAAGTTGGGGCAATTTTAAGGTATTAAAAAGTCATATTTAGAAACAAAGTGTAGTGCTTTCACTAGAGCTCAAAATTAGCGTATCAGTGGCCGTCAGGGCAGGTCATTCCCTTCCCTTCTAGTATTCTAAACTTAAAGCTGACATTGCATTCTTCTCAACTCTGTCAAAGTCCTATATTTTACTTCAGGCAAATAAATACAAAGGGAAAATTACATCCTTGTCTATTGAGAGTTATAAGGAGTGTAGCTTTGGAAACCCAAACCAGGCTCGAAGTCTTACCAGTTATCTTTTTCCTATATGGTGTCAAGAATTCAACACCTGTCCTCAGAGCAGTGACTCAGTTATTACACTCTGGATAACCACAAATCCTCCTACCACTCAAAGTCTAAGTTCTCCAGCAAGCGGGTCTGAAAACGACATCAATCTGTGATGGTAACGACTTCTCGTGTGATCATTTCAGTGTATACAAGTGTCAAGTCATTGTCGTGTGTCTGAAACAAATGTTAAATGTCAATTTTACCTCAATTACAAAAATATCAATCTGACCAACATTCAGTATTTTCAAGTCAGTGCCAGCTACCACAGAGTAAATGCTCCTAATTTTAGCTCCAGTCTTATAAACTTTCTCCCATATTTGAAGTGTTTGTCATTTTCTGAAGGATGTAATTTCTTTTGCTAATTCGCATATTAATTCACATAAGAAAACAATCGCAGATCTTCCCTCATCCTGCATCAGTTACTCTGCATCCTTGGTATCAACTCTGTGCTTTAGTTTACCAGTTACTTCCCTCTCATCGATTCAGCAAATGTTTATGCAGCACCAGTTACGTGCCACTGGGGTTTTAATGGTCACAAGCTCTAGTTTCTAGTCTTACGCTCTTATATGTTTGGTCATTTATTTTTATAATACTGTGAGAGTGGCAGATAATGTCCCCATTTTTACATGTGAGCAAATAAGCTCAGAGTTTAACTGATTTTCTCAAGGTCACGTACCTTGTGAGGACAGGACTAGAAGCCAGGACTCCTTATGCTTAATGCAGTATGCTCTTACAACAGTCTATTTGAGATAATTCCATTTGACACTACTTTAATTCTCTTATTATTAAAATTTTTTAATGTTATTTTCTGTCTGTTTGCATGAAGTAGAAACTGTTCCTTTTATTTCTTCCCAGTTTTGAGCACATAGCGGGCAGTCTGATAGTGACTACTATTTTAAAAAACGAACAAAAAAAACCCCACCACCACCAGCCATAGATCACTCATGTAGAATTCAGAAATAACTCATGTTAAAAGGAGGACTCAATATATTTTCAAGCAGGGCTGGTAGTCAGGGCATATGTACCCTAGCATATTGGTGTTAAAATATTTAAATACTGTTGGAAAGTCACCATTCTTCTGAGCTTCCTGAGGGGCACCCCTCACTCCAGCCCTGCCCCGTGGACCCATAATTGCTGTCCACAATTAGTGTCGACAGCAGAGAGTCTCCAGTATGCTGCTTTAAAGCTGTGGTATACCCATAATTGCTGTCCACAATTAGTGTCGACAGCAGGCACAGCAGAGAGTCTCCAGTATCCTGCTTTAAAGCTGTGGTCAGCTACTGTCCCAATTGGTAGTACCTAGGTTTTATCAGTTGGTATTTTTAATAACCCATCTGCTTTCGAAGACCTTGGGGTATACTCAGGCCATTGTTAACGCTTAGGCTAAATATCTGTAGTAATAAGACGTATCTTTACGTAACAGCCCTGGCTTGTTGCCTATTGATAGAGAGGTACAGGGAAAACTCTTTATCTTTATTTACATCTGAGTGTGAATACTTGGTTTATTAAATCCCTTCCAGTAAAAGAGTTATCTGAAAGAATGGCTCTTCAGGAAGGGGGGAAGAGGGGAAGTTGAATCCAGAGCATGGAGAAGTGGTACCTGGAGACGTCAACCTCAAGGGCCTAGAATGGAGTGCTGAGAGAGAAGGCAGTAGAAGGCAGGTTTAGAAAGTTGCCTTTTGATTCCTTTGACCTATGATGAAACTTGTACTCATGTTTACTCTTAAACCAAACCTCCTTCAATGGATATGAAGGACGGAGTAATAATAAACCAGTTAATGAATTAGTTAACTGCCAACACTTGAGAAATTGCTTAATGTTGTATTTTATTTGAATAAAACCATTGTAATGGCCACCAAAAGTATTTGGAATATAATTATCACTCTGAAAGGAAGTTATAGCATCACCGTATTTATAGAAGAGGAAGAAGCAAAGTTGCTCGTTTTTAAGTGAACATAACATTGTAAACTCAACCTACATTAAATACCATAAAAATAAGCAGAGTCGAAATATACCATTATTTACACATGATTGAAAAGGAAAGGGGAACATTACAGTTTTGTTCATACTTCTATATAACATGAATTTTGACCTACTATGTTTAAGTTAGCATAATGCCTTAGAGTTTGTATAAAATGATTGTGTGCCTTAATCTAACCCACCATTAGATCAAGACACTGAAACTGAGAATGATTCCTTCCTCATTTTACAGCTTTATTCTTGATATTCCTCTAAAAAAAGAGACCAAAATAATTGTGGAGCTCATTCATACCTATAGAGTAATTACAAAGTACCACAGTCACATAACAATAAGAGCCAAAAGAAACAATTGTTTTACCTCCCAACTGCTGTTATGTACAATACATTACAACTTAGAATAGTTGTGCATTCACAAGTTGATTTTACCAACCTCTGTAAAATTTTAGAAATGAGCACGAATATGTGGATACTTCCTTATATTAATTACAATGTAAAAGCAAGCATTTTCTACTTTAAAATATCTATTTCATTTCTGTGTAAAATAAAGAAAACTCCTAGAGGTCAAACGAGGAAAAAAAATAGTTCAAAGCACTATTAAGTCATGAAACAAAGAAGAACCTGAGGTAGAAGTCAAGCAATATAATCTAGAACATTTTTAGGAGAGTATTTATTCCCAGCAACCATCGTATCTCTCTAGTAAGATCTAATTTTTTTTAAAAAAGTCTCAAGTGCCAAAAAATAATCCATTCTCTAAACCAGATGTAAAATTATGGCCAACAGAAGATACACACAAACTCTTGTTAAGAAAGTAAATGGTTTTACTAAAAGCTGCTGACATTTTTATCAGTAATAACCATAGGGAGGCCGTTGGTTGTAACCATAGTGTCCATACTGTTGGTGGTAGTAAGGTTCTTGTCTGTGCTGTGGGTAATTATTACCCCAAGGTCGTCCATGCCATTGATTGGATCGATTGTCACTTGGCCATCCCCGTCTGCTATCTCTACCTCTAAACTGTCTGTTATCTTGCAACCTAAAACAACAAAATAAAAAGATTTTTATACTTCCCTTATAAGAAAACACATGGCAGATCGATCCTTGGTGCATTTGTTCTCAATCTAATACTTAGTAACAAGAGAGTAAAACACATTTTTCTCCACGGAATGTCATAGCATCCTTTATTCAAAACGCTCCTAGGATTTAAATCATTCTTCCAGTAATGTATTGGACACACTTTGCAGAGAAGTGGGCGGACTGCAACACCAAACCCAAAAATGTCAGATAGTTCTGAATTGAACTGAAACTTATTCAGTTATACAAAAGCAATGTGGTAATTTTATTCCATTATCTATTTTGAATTATTAAATATAAGTAATTTCCATTGTATAAACTTTCTAAAGGAGAAATAAAAACATTACCTTCTTTATGGAATTTAACACAGTTTCGTAGAAGACTCAGTTTTAAAAGTATATTTGCAAAGAAAATATTAGTCCACAGAACATTAAAAAAAAAAAATTAACACCCATACACCGCAGACATACAACAGAACGGTAAAAAAAAAAAATACATGTTGTTAACCAGATATTAAAGCAAGTATTTATCAGCCGCTTACTTAGAGCCAGGCACTGTTTCTAGGCATTCGGTATACCATACTGAACAAAAACATTGGTGCCTGCCCTCAGTGGTCTTCAGATTAGAGCTATCCTCTGCTGATGAGCCATCTGAGGTCATTCTGAAGTAGTACATACCGATTGCCTCTATTTCTTTGGTTCCCACCAGCTCTGCTATTCCATTCCTCGACAATTGGAGGGGACTCGGGAGGGCGTTTTAGGTATTCCTGGTACTCTTTGTCATCTTCTGTGAATCTACTGGCAAACATTTCTTCAAAATTTGGAACAGCTTCAGAAGTGTCAGTCATTCTGAAATTCTGTAGTTTTTAATATGTTTCTATTAGAATTAACGCTGTCTTACTAGATAGTAAAAAAAAAAACAAAGTAAACAATTTCAGACAGAGTATTCATAAAAGCCTCATGTGTACTTTTATACTTTAGATTTTATACATTCAGTATTTCTTAATTACCGTAACATAGGCATTGTGCTAACTAGGGGCTTGGGATACAAGGATGAACAATATATGCTGCCCCCAAAGAGCTCTCAGTCTAGTAGAAGAGACAAATATGGTATAAATATTAAAAGAGGAGAAATGAATGTCAAGAAACGGGAAAAGTAGACAGGGGTCATATTGTGAAAAACTTTGCATTCCATGCGACAACATTGCACGTTTCTGGTACGCAATGGGGAATGATGAATTTAAGTAGGGAAGTCTTGAGTAAATTTCCTACTTAGAAGGATCACTCCTCTAAAAGGGTAGATTAGTGAGATTAGACTCAGAGCAGGTTACTACAGTAATGTATGTGACATGCCGAGGGCTTGATCTGAGGCAGTGACTGTGAGAATGGTTTTAAAAGAATTCCAGGAGGAATTAATCACTGACTAGATGCTGGGAGGAGAGAAGGAAATAAAGGATAACTCCCAGGCTTCTGGCCAAATGATTGGACAGGTTATGGTGCCATAGAAACTACAGAAAGGTGGGCAAGCATGCACTGAGTTTGAAGTTAGTTACAGCATGTACATCCACATGGAGAGCCAGTTCGCTGTTAACTAGTTGGAACTGAGAAGAGGGTTGAAGATGAATGTGGAAGACATCAGCAAATTTGTTTGTGGTTAATGCTGTGTGAAAGGAGGAGATTCCTCCGGAAAACTGGAATAAGAGTATCAAGGAACAGAATCCTGGAGAACATTGACAGCTGAAGATAAAGAAGGGATAGGAGAACACACCTAGATAAGACACACCAATAGACAAAAACCAGAAGAGGTTATCAGAGAAGGCAAGAGAATAAAGAGTGAATAGTCATTAGTATTGAACAGTACAGTGACAGAAAGAACCAAGAGAAAATTAACTGGATTTAGCCATTAGGAAGTGATTATTTTAGAGTAGAAAGGATTGAAGCAGGATTACAATTAATTGAGAAGTAACTGAAAGGAAGTAGAAATCACTGATTATAGAAGAGGCTTTCAAGAAGCTTGGCTGAAAATAGGAGAAAAAAAGGGCAGTAGTTAAGGGGTTACTGGAAGACTATCCCTTATTTTTCCCAGGATAAAAACCTGAAGTTGTTTAAAGGAAAAGAAGAAAGAGCCAAAACTAACAAACAAACAAAAAACCCCTGAAAATTAAGGAGAGACATGAAAATAGGTAATTAAATGCACAGCTGCTAAAGTCTAGAGTAACAATAATATCCAATGTATTCTTATTCCAGATTCTGTGACAAATGAAAAATAACTACTGTTGATACAACCTGATGGCTATAAAAACAAATTGTATCAACTGGGTTTTCCAGGCTCAGTCACGGCTTCACCCAACAAGTAGTATTCACTCATATTCTTAGAGAGCCCTCTGCCTCTACAAAAAGATTTAGCTTAGGCTGCAGAGGCCTAATCCTTGAGAAACCAGGAGACAAAAAGAGTTTACTTCTTTTAGTTTTCACCCCAAACCTGGAAGCCAGCCCTAGCAGTCTTCCCCATTTCCCAGCCTTCCCAAACCAAACACTGATCAGTATTTCCATCCCTTACCTTTCATAACCCAAACTCATATTTTTGCTCTTTACGTCAAGCCTCCTAAAACTTGTTTTATGATTTGGGGGTATATATGACAAAGCGCTAAAACTTGAAAACAAAATCTCTCTCTCTTATCTGACATCCCCAAATTATCCTTCCTGTAATACTTCAATTTTTAATAAAAAGTTCTTGACAAACAGATATGATATTGGAAGATAGCTTCTTCATTAGTTCGACTTTCCTCCAAATCCCTCAAAACATGTGCAAATATTTGTAACATTTATAATACTACCCTCATCCCAACACAATCAAACCAAGATTATGGTTCGGATGCAAGAAACAATATCTAGACATCTTACCTTTCCGCTACTGCTCTCTTAGAGAGCATGGCTTATTAAATGCCAGACTTTTCATGGGTCTGGGATTGGCAAACTGCTGTCAAATTCTCAGATCCAAGGTATGATTTAAATTCAGCTCATTAAAATCATGCCTGGGTTTCTGGAATCACAGAAATCACCAGAAAGAAGGCCCATCCCTAACCAGATAGTAAAAATCAGAAGACAAGGCAAATGTTCTATTCTATTTTTATGTTCTCCCACAACTCCCTCCCACAAGTAAACAAATGTCAACTTTATCATTACTCATCAGAATGAAATGTAAATATGTTATTAACCCATGTTACCCCAATAAATTTAATCAAAATAAATGGAATTGATCCAAGCTTTACTAATTACAGGGATTTGAGGCTGTACTGTTTAATGTTTAGGTTGTCTAGATCTGTGGGAGGGAAAAAAAAAAAACTTGACTCTCTGAAGAAAACCCTCAAAGGCGAGAAGGGTAGGGACCATAAGGTCTAAAGTTAATGAAAGGGTCGCATTAAAGGTGCTCTAAAGACTTCTAACGCTAATTCGAAAGAGGGAACTAGAACCCAAAGTGCCAGCGAAGAGCAAGAAGATGCTAAGAAGACTCGTCCTCTGGGCCTTCAAAACCAGTAAGCTAGTTCCAGCACGAATAATAACTGCACAGGGTTTATTACTTTCTGCCGGGGAAACGGGGCACAGCCTTTCGGATCTGTACTCGAACATCAGTAGTTTATCATCCAGAAATAAAGCCACAGAGCGCTTGGGCTGCGGCCGACTAACCTTGGAAATGACTAACGAGAATGCGCTTTCGCGGCCCCGGAGGCGAAGCCGTGGGACAGAGGAAGATAAGGACTGGAGGCCACTGCGCGTCAGAGCCGGTCTACCAAGGACAGATCCCCTCCGTCTCGAAGCACTTCGGCTCTCCAGAGGCGAAGGAAACTAGAGGCCGCGAGGGCCAAGCGGCTCCGGTCTCGCGGAAGCACCGGGACCTGGAACCGCAGACCGAGGACTCGGCTTGGCCCGCCAGGCTCCCTCCTCTGCGTCGCCCCAACGGGCAACTCACCTACCAAGCGCTGAGCCTGCTCAGCTCCGGCCGAGCTCCGGCGGCCAGACACGCAGGAAATCTACCTGGGGCGCGCGACGCGGTCAGCCCAGCGCCCAAGCACCGCACCTCTCCAAGGTAACGGAGCCACTTCTGTCAGAATCCGACAGCCGCCCGACTTCCGCTTCCGGCGAGCCGAGCCCAGGCGGGCGTTCGCGTCTCGCGATACCTAGGGCTCGGCGCGAGGCGCATCTTCTGCGGCGCAGGCGGCGGTGCCCGGCCGAACGAGGCGCTGCCCTCCGCGCGCTTCCTGTCAGCCTGGTACCTGTGCAGGAAAAGGCGTCACCGTGTGTCACGATTCCTTGACCGGGAGCCGGTGACGGGTAGGGACGGAAGCTCTGGAAATACGCGGAGAAGGGAGGGAAAGGCTGCTGCCTGAGTCCGTGGGGAGCCCGAGGCGACAGCAGGCGCTGAGGAGCAGGCGCGAGCGGGTTCCGCCAGCGACGCTGCACCTTCGCTGCAGCCAGGGCGGGCCTCGGTAGCCAGGGTCCCGGAGTCCGTTTTGCACGTGTTTCTCCCGAAACACACCCCCTCTCTGCTCCAGCTGAGGTCATCAGTACCCAGCTCCCCCCGAGAGTCTGGGCCATGTCTTCTCGAGTGTTCGGCAACTGTATACGGGCTGAATATCCAAAAAACAGCTTGGAACGTGCACCCGTTTTTGTTAATACTGCCACCAGTCCACAGCATGGACGCGTTGTCTACATTTGACGGCATTTATTTTCTTTCTTGCGCCCATCACTTGCCAAGTTCTGTCGGTTCTACCCCTGCAGTAATCCTGACCCACTAATCGGAGTTCCGGTCGAAACGCGGTACCTTTCTCACTGATGCCCTTCCTCTGGCACCACTCCCCTATCAGCCCATCTTACGTGCAGCCACTATAGGTTTGGTCATCCGCAAGCACAGTTCTGATCCAGAATCTTCACTGGCTCCCTGTTGCCTGTAGATTAAAGGCCAAATGTGTTAACTCGGATTCAAAACCCTAACTTTATTTTCTACTGTTCCCTTTCCATTCCCCCTTCGCCCATAGCTCTAATAACTTCATGTATTCATTCAGTTATTACCACTTTCTAACTGAGAACTAAAATTATTTAGGTACTAGTCTCCTCCATCCCCCAACCCTCCGCCCCCGTTAGACGACAAACAGACCTTTATCTGATTCATTTCTACAACCTGGAGAGTGTAACAGTGCTTTGCATAAAGTAAGCACTCAGTAAATGTTTGTGGAATGAATGACGGAGCTATGACTGTTCCAAGCCATGTTTTAGAAACAACCTAGCTGAAGTGCACAGGGTAGTATGGATGGGCAGACATCGATAGTCTTGGTGTTGGGTCGTAAAGGTGAGAACAGAGGACCAAGGTTACAATAATTGAGTACTGCTATCCTTAGTAACTGAGTGGATGATGGGAGAAAAGAATGAGGAGGAATCAGGAAGAACTGCAGTTCCTTAGGCCTGAGCAATTGAGTTGGTTTTAAAGCAAAAGGGAGCTCAGAGCTCAAAAAGATGTGTAGTATTTGAGATAATGAACTATCCAAAAGGAAAATTTTAGAGGGTTATTAGAAATACAGACCTAAAGCTGAAGAAAGAGAGGCTATGCCTAAATATGTAAATGTGTGAGTCATCCATAAAGCAAAAACAGTTTAAATAATCAGTGTATATGATTTTTCCACAGGAGAAAGTATTTATAGAGAAGAGCAGAAGGCCAAGGCCTACACTTCCGAAATAACCATATTTAGGAGGCAGGAATAGGAAATATAAACTTGAAAAGGAGTTTGAAGCAATACATAGGTAGCAATGTAACAACTGAAAAACTCAGAAAAATGCTTCCCCACCTGGTATCAGGTGAAAGGATATTTGGGAAAAAGAGAGTTATTTAAGGCCAGCTTGCTGGTTTTCTTGTGACTTTATTAGGCATTATTCCTAGGTAATGAGGACTTAACACAGGAAAGAGTATATTTCTTAAAGTTCACAAATGGCACTTGGGAGCTCCTAGGCTTCTGAGAGCGTCTGTGAAGAATTCTAGGTATTCCAGCCAATTTTCAAATGAAATCATTTTTGCCCATAGTGTTTTCTCATATTCGGATATTTTATCAGTTATATCTCACTTTCTGACATCATCAGGAAATAATCTGTTCCATGAAAAGGTATTTTCCAGATAACAGGCACTTAGTATGTATGTATGTATGTATGTATTTATTTATTTATTTATTTGAGGTGTGATTTATTTTTTTATTTTTTATGGCGACATTGGTTAACGAAATCCAATAAGCTTCAGCTGTATACTTTAACAGTAAGGCATATATATATTTACAGTGTGTGTTAACCTTCCATAGTTAGATTTCTTTCTGTCACCACATATTTGACCCCCTTTACCCTGTCTTCCTCACCTATTCCCCCTCCTGACACTTAGCCTTTAAACACCAAAATGTTTTCATTGGAACCACTTTTGATGGAAATGTACAAAAAATGTACTACTTCTCTGCCATAATCACAGTATATGGGCTATAATTTAATCTTTGGCAACTAAAGGTCATTGTTTATAGCATCAGTTATGATGTTCTGCCTGACAGTAATGTCCTTGGGCCTGGTGATACATATGGGAAAGATTGCCCTTTGTTAGTTGACTTTGCTGTCTCTGTTATTAGTGTTATATCTCTGTGTTTTATCGTCTAGCCACTTTATGAATTAACATAATTTTACCCATAATTTTCAGCATCACTGACCTGATAATCTAGAGACAAAACACACCAGCAGAAGTCCCTGGAGAATCCTGGCACCAAGAGAATCTTTGCTTTCAGAGGCCCCGAGTGACCCTGGACAATGACCATTTTAAAGATAATGATACTTAGGCTCTAGAGGGCATATAATTCATTCAAGGGCACAGCTGGTAAGTGGCAGCAAGATTTGGATCAAGTCTGTGATATTCAAGACGCCTTGTTTTTTCGTCAGTTTTCTCCTTTTCATTTCCTACTCCACAAATCTTTAGCCACATTAAACAACTCTGTAGCTGCCGGACAGCCCAGACTCTTCCACTTTGTTGTTGACACGGACCCCTGGAAGGCATGAAGTCTGCCCCCGCGGCCTCCACACCAGGAAGTGAACTCCACAAGGTACCTGTCTCCTCATGTCGTATCTCTTTAAAAAAATCTCTTGAATGTGCATCTTAGAGGCAGAATCCAAGTCATATGGCTCATCCCTAGCTAAAAGGCATAAGTTCTCTAACTCAGAACTGGAACTATAACCGTCAGGCATTCTTCATTTATTTAACAAATATTTTTTGAATATCTCTTAGATAGCAGGCACTGTTATTGGCCCTAAAAATATCTATGAGTATGAATAAAAGCCCTGCCCTCGTGGAACTGACATTCCAGTCGGGGAGATTGATAAAAAAATAAAAAGTGACTGAAGAATGCTATGTTTCGTTTTTTTAGTTTAGTTTAGTTTCAGGTGTACAGCATAATGGTTAGACATTTATTGTAAGGACTCAGTAAATATTTGCTGTCATTAGTTCTGCATGAAAGAACATTAATTAAAATAAGGTCAAAATACAGAGAAAAAAGAATGCTTTTAAGAATAATTAAGCAGGGCAAGGGAACAGAGCATAACGAGCTGCTGCTTCGGACACTATCATCAGGGAATGTATGAGTGTATAGTTTCATTTCAGCCCAGGTCCTAAGAAGGCAGAGTCCCTCATACTTCCCCTCCTATCAGAAGGTAAAAATTGAATACTTTCTTTATCTTTAACATCCATTTCCCTCTTAAGTGAGTAGAGGAAAAGCTCTGATTTCTGGGACAAGGCAGATGTAGCTTAGTTTGTAGTTCCTAGACTGTGTCCAATTGCAAAACTGAACTTCTGTGCCTATAGCTTGAGTTATAATCACAGACTCCAAAATTGTTTTTCTGCCTTTGTATTGTGTTATTCAAAGCACCTCCCCCTTTCCACCCCCAGCTCCCCACCCCACCCCATTCCACCAACACACTCACCGTCCTAACAGAGCCAAGCATATGGATGGAACTCAATAAAGTCCTAAATAAGAATTGAAATATGATAGCCTTCCACGTACTTTTTCTGGTCTGGGCGAATCTCATTATATTTCCCTGCCCTGATTTTATCTTCGCAAAATGGTTATAATAATTCTTGCTACTTCTCAGTTTCATAACATTATTGTAAGAATTAATTATTACATATATAAAATGTGTGAGGCTCAAGTCAGGAAAGAGGCTATGTGAATGCTAATGATAATTAGAATTATTCTATATTATGTAAATGTTTAGTCTCTAAGGAAACATTTCAAGTTATATGAAGCATCGGTTTAGGTTCACATCTATACTCCTATGGCTTTAATTGCATAGAATCGTTTTGATCAGAGATTACAAGAGTTTAATCCAGTGTTCCACTTCAGTGTCACCCTCTCATGTAAGGAGTCCATCGTGTAAGGGACTGTTTTCGGGAGAGTGCAGGAAGCAAGCCAACGCTAGTTACAAGTTTCTCTGCTGCCCAATTATTACTATTTACCATAAAAGCCAGTTGATATCAGTGAAGAAAACACAGAAAGAAGAAAGATGAGCCATCTTGGGGAAGAAAAAGCTGTGAATGGGCTTATCGGGTTTAGAACCAAAGTCTTTTCCAGTTCTAGAATCTAGGATTGTGATATTAAGATATCTTTTCTCCTTTTTCCTAATGTCTGTTACATAAATAATGGCACAAACTATGTTTTCTTTTTTCTTTATTTTTTTTTAAAAAATATGTTTTTTAATTGATTTGGACTCAAACTGAACAATATCTGCCTGTTTCTAGGCAGGGCCCATCCGAGGCTGAATGATGGCTCTAATCTTAATGTCCTTCTTCACTTTTTGTAGCTGCTTCGTGTGCTCCATTGGCTAACTCCAGTAATCTACTTCAGTGTCTTGGTCCTATCCATTTCTTCATCAGATATGTGCGTTACACTGAGAATGGACCTTGAAAATGTGCAGAGAGGCCAAGAGACTTGGCCAGGATTTACTTTCAGCCACTCCTTCCCCACTACTACCATCTTCTGTCCTCCAGGTGATTTTCCAGAAATCTTTCTCATTGAAGTGATAATCACAGTTTGAGTGTTAAAAGCATTTTCTAAGCACTCAAAAACAAGTGGCATAAATAAGTAAGGATCATTATCTCACATTGAACTTTCTGCTGTCTTCCCATTTTAAGAGGGTAAATCCTCTGGGTTTCAGTTCAGGGTCTTGGCAAGCTTATTGTCCTTGGTGACAGGTAGCCTGTTCTGTCTTGTGTGAAGCCAGCCTTGCTGAGTAATGTGTCAAAGGGAAGGTACAAAAAGCCCCATTTAAAGGGAGGTTCGATTAATGCAGGTATCTTCAACATAAGTGAGTGTAACATAGAGAATAGGAAGAGCACCAGGCTAGGAGTCAAGACACTTGACTTACTCCCTGTGGGTTACTGCTGGAGAAGATTGAGAGGATGTGACTGTCGGTTGACTCTCGAGCTGGACCCTAGCAATCTGAGGCTTTTAACGTTGGAATGTAAGTTCTGCCCCAAATCCCCACAGCCAGAGCCATTTTCAAGGACACATCCTTGAGAGAGTAAGATGTTGTTAAGACCAACTGGACTGAATATGTGACTGAACCCAGTTAAGGCTTCTGTATAAACTTCTAAGATTCTGGCGGGCGGTGCAGACATCCACTCATCTTGTGGTTGCCCAAGACAAGCCTCGTATGTAAGTCCTTGCTTGTTAAAAATCTCCAGCTGCCAACCTGGAGTGTTCCGCCTCTTTCTTCCATCTCTCCTTGCCCTCACTGTATGCAGGCCAATTTGCAAACCAGGAGTTAATGAAAATCATCACCTTTCTGGGCCTTAGATTTTTCACCTAGTTTCTTATTTCACAGATAAAATTGAGGCTTCAGTATCAATTCCCTTGATCTCCCCATCCTATACCTACAGTTTGACCTCTTTTTGCCCCTTTTCACCTTTCCAGTCTTGCTGCTGTGAGCCTTGGGTCAGTGCACTCACTCTTCGTCTTCTGCAGTTATTTTCTCTGTTTTCAACTCTCCCTCTTTACTGGCTTCTGCCATCCTCCCACCCCACCACGTAAGCTTGCTCAGGTTTCTCCAGTCTCAAAATAAAAGCGATACCCTGCCCTCAGTCCTGTGTCCTCCTCTAAATACCGTGGATCTCCTTTCCTCAGGAGTCTCTTACACAGAGCACTGCACCTGTAGTATTATAGTGTTTCCCCCTCCCCCACTTCCTATTCACTGCAGTCAGGCTTCTGCCCCCAGACGTGCCACTGAAGCCACTCTGGCAAAGTTCACTAGGACACAGTTGACCTAGGGCCAAATTCAATGACTGTCTAAAATCTTCGGTTTATTTAATATCTGTACAGCATTCAACACTCTTACATTTTTCCCCTTAAACTTTCTTCCTTTTTTTCTAAGTTTTTCATGATTCTCCTCTGCCCTGAATCACTGTTTCTTCTGTATCTCTATCTCTGTCTCCTTGGCTGACTCCTCGTTCCCCTGCTTGTCCCTAAATGTTGGTGTCACGATGGTCCTGTCTGTACTCTCTTTATATTGCCTATGCAGACTCAGTCTCTTTTATGGCTTCAGCTTCCAGCTCTGTGCTAATGACTCAACAATAGATATCTCCAGCTTTCCATCATATCTGAGCTCTCCACTCATAAATATTCCTGCCTACTAGAAATTTTTATTTGAATGTCCAACAGGCAGCTCCAGCACATGTCTAAATGTGAGTTCATCTTTCTTTCTGAACCTGTTCATCTGTCTCTTGTCTCTATTTTTAGAGAATGCTTCCTTCTAGTTACCCACACCAGAAACCTCACAGTCATCCTGGACTCCACCCTCTCTCATTCCACACACCGAGTCCCTCCCCAAGTCCCTCTGGAATTCAGCTTCTGACCTGTATGTCCACTCTTAGTTCTGACTCATCCCCTCTCACACAGACTCTGGTGACAGCCTCTAACTGGTTTCTGTAGCCAGCTTTGCTCCCCTCCAGAACCTTCTCTACCCTGCTGGTAGAATGTTCTTCTTCAATTATTATGGAACATACAGAAAAGAATTGGGAATAATTTAACCAGTTCGTGTGTATCTACCAGCCAGCTCGGAGTAGGTTCTTCCTAAAACACAAACCTGATTACATCTGTCCTTCAATCTAGGCACCTTTCCGTGGTTCTTAATTGCTTCTGGGATACACTCTAAGCTCCTCAGTATAGAATTACAGCCTATGAAGATTTAGTTCTTTCCTATCTGTTCAGCCTCATCTGTTGCTACTTGCCCTAACTAAATGCACAGTGATAACAGACTGTTTCAAGTTCCTGGAAAACTTGATGTTCTGTATACATGATGTTCCTTCTGTTTGCCGTGTCCTCTCCACTCTGGTTCACTTGGTAAATCTTAGCCTATTATGTCATCTTCAGGTGGCCTTCCATAATACACCCCCAACACTTTTTGTCCCAACCTCCAAGTAGAACTGATTATTTTTTCATTTATGTCTTTTACATATGTATCTTTAACATATTTATCACATTGTATTGTAATTTATTTAAATCCACCTAAAGTATAAACTTCTTGAGGGTAAGGCTGTGTCTTTCACATCTTGGGCAATTAGCAAGTGTCTGACAACTGGATGCATAGTTGGTGCTCAGGAAATGTTTATTGATCTGTCCCCTGCCTTCTCTCCAATTTCATATTTGACTAATCTTTTCCCACTTACTTCCTCTTCCACTCAGTAAACACTCAACCATGTAGAAAGAATCAGCTTCCCTCCTATGCATAGCATCTGTGTTCCTTGGACACCCCTTTATCGTGGCGCACATACCACTTTATTGAATCCAACAGTTTTCACGTCCATCTTCCCTGCAGGAGTGTAAGCGCCAGGAGTCCAGGGATGTCGCGTAATGTCTCTGCATTTTCAGTACCTGGCTCTGGGGCTGCCACACCCGAGGCAGTGAAGAAGCATTTGCGAACGTGTGAATGAAGGTGTCAGACTTGCTGATTGTTTAAGTTCTCCAACTCCCAAACTGTATGATTTGAGATTCCAAAAATTGTGACATAATCTAGAAGTTTTCTCCCAGCAGATGATCAGAACAGTTGAAATACTAGTTCAAACAGTTGGCAAATATAAAGGTAAACATTTAAGAAAGTGAGTCAGATGAAGATGAATCCTCCAGAAGGACTGGGAACATTGGCAAACAGTGTTTCCAAGTTGTCACAGGCACCCCCTTTGTACCCAGTGGTGGCTTCCATATGTTCCCTCCAATGACACATCTTGAGAGCTTCTAAGAAAGGTGTTTGACAACCTCTCTATGACTAAACCCCCAATTGGTAGAAATGAGCTGAAAGCACATTATTTCTCCATAGCAAAAATTACTTTTTTTAGCATTTTACTTTAATTTGCTCTTTTTCACAAACTAAACACAAAGTTTAGTCATTTATTTAATATTTCTCTTCACATGGAATTCTGGAGAAAATCTTGATCTTAAGACTCTTATAGGATTTGTTACCTTATGTCCTCATTGGAGGAATGCCTATTCAAGTCCTCTGCCCCTTTTTAAATTGGATTGCTTGTTTTGGTGTTGAGTTGTATGAGTTCTTTATAAATTTTGGTTATCACCGCTACGAGATGTATCATTGGCAAATATCTTCTTCCATTCAGTAGGCTGTCTTTTTGTTTTGTTAATGGTTTTGTTTGCTGCGCAAAAACTTTTTAGTTTGATGTAGTCACATTTGTTTATTTTTTTCTTTTGTTTGCCTTGCCTGAGGCGACATCAGAAAAAAACATTCCTGAGAGCAGTGTCAGAGGGTCCACTGCCTATGGTTCCTTCTAGGGGTTTTATGATTTTGGGTCTTCCATTTAAGTCTTTAATCCATTTTGAGTTTATCTTTGTATATGGTGTAAGAAGGTGGTCCCATTTCATTTTTTTGCATTATCTGTCCAGTTTTCCCAATACCATTGATTGAATAGACTGTCTTTACCCCATTGCATATTCTTGCCTCCTTTTTCATAGATTAAATGACCATATAGGCGCTGGTTCACTTCTGGGCTCTCTGTTCTGTTCCATTGAACTGTGTCTGTGTTTATGCCAGTACCATGCCGTTTTGATTGCTATAGCCTTGCAGTATAGTTTGATAGGCAGTGTGATGCCTCCAACTTTGTTCTTCTTGCTTTCACATTAGACACTGCTCGGATCAGAACTTGGATTTTGTCAGGGTTCAAGTGACCGCCGAGACTCAGTTCATAGTTACGTTTATTTGGTTTATTCCTGAAGCAGGAGGAAAGCAGTAAAAGGCATACAAATGATGTGAAGAGACTGGAAGGCTCCCTGATGCCTCTTTTGTATCTCCTGGGGGTGTACCCAAAATCTGGTGTGTCTTGAGATCCCACTCAAATTGAGATATCCACCAGGCCCAAAGCATATCGAATTGTGGCTTTATTGGTTAGCACCCAGAAAACAACTTGCACCTCCATATAAAGCCATCATTCTGCTACTCAGGAGAAGGCTACATCACCTGGGCCTGCTATACACCTCCTAGGCCTTGAGATTTCTGTTTTGTGTGCAGAACCTGGAGCAATCTCCCCTCCCCTGTACCTATACTGCAAGAACTAAGAATTTTCCATTTATGTTCACTGAGTGCTTTCATGGGTAGGACTGGCTGTGGCCTACTACAGACACACAGCATAAAATTACATTCTATTGTAAAAATTGAAGTTCGCAATTTGTATTCTTACCCAGAGGGTCGCCCCACCTTCAGGTAGAAATGCAAGAATTCCTGGATGGTTACAGCCCAATTTTGTTCAAAAGAGAAGTTCTAATGGAGAAAGAATATAGATCAGTGATTGCCTGGGATTTGGGAGAGAGATTGGCTACAAATTAGCCTGAAGAGTGTTTTGGGGGCAGTGGAAATAGTCTAAAACTGGACTATTGTAGTGGTTGCACAACTCCATAAATTTGCTAAAAATCATGAATTGTACATTTACAATGGGTACATTTTATAGTATGTGTATTACACGAGAAAGGGGTAAAGGAAGGAAGGAAGGGAGGAAAAGAAGGAGAATGAAAGGAAAGCAAGAAAAGCAGCTGTGAATCTGCTTGACTATATGGCAGTCACTTTGGTGAAACCCCAGGGTAACTGGCCACAGAGCACAGAAGAAAAGATTTTGGCCTAGAAAATGTTAAGGGCAGGATCTGATGACTGTGGCAGAAATACCAGTTCCCCCACCCCCCATGTGAGTTCTCTTCTTCCACAGTAGAGGGAGGGTTTGGAGGTGCTGGCCCAGAACTGGACTGACTTCAGCAGAGTCAGAGATTAACAGCAAGAGCCATGGGTTTTTGCTTCCAAGAATCCTTTAAAATCTATTTGAATTTTAAAACAAATTCTCCATAGTTAGAGTTGTTTCATCTCAAGAGAAATGTCAGGGGTAAGGCTGGCTAGCCATCCAGGCCAGGGTCTCTCAGTGCCACAAGTACTAAAGTTCATTTGAAAAGGGCTTCAAAGTAGAAAACTGATACCCTTAGTGGCTCTGCCTCCCTACCAGCTTCTGTCTGTCTGTCTGTCTCGGCGTATGTGTCCATCTGTCTGTCTCTCTCCACCTCCACCCACTGCTTCCCTCACCTGGATCAGAATTCTTGAGAGAGGAAGGACAGGAGTCACCAATGTTAGAAACAGGAACCATGCCCTAGTGTCCCGTAGAAGTTTGGGACAGCAGGAAAGAGCACATGAGCTTCTTCTGCCCTCCCCAAATGAGGAGGCTCATGGCATGACCCAAAGCCCATGCCTGCAGCGAAAACTCCCAGAAGTCAGAGTCGCTCATTACTAAGGATTGGCTTATTTAACTAGGCGAGTTTACTGGTTTCTCAGTAAACCAGGTGCCAGTTTACTAATTTATAATGAGAGATACAGCTTCTCTTTGGATGGACTACTTCTTTCCCCTCAGTGATCCACGGTGTCCCTTTCCTGGTCTCTGGGTATCTGGGTGCTCCTACGGGCCATGGACTGTGGCTTTCTACTTCTGCATCCCTGGAGCATAGTTGGTGTTAATAAATATTGGCCAAACTGAATTGAGTTTTGCCAGGGATAATACTTGTTTATCTTTAGCCATCTTTGGTCAAACAGAAGCTGGAGATGTTTTACCCCACATATCAGCTTCGTCACATGCTGTTTCTAATCCATAAGGATCCATACAAACACTACATGGCAAAATTTATGAAGTGGCCATTTGTTTGATCCCTCCTCCACCACACACATACAGCTGAGTTCATTAAAAGCAAAATTCATCTCAAAGGATTTACCTAGCAAGCTATCACTCTACTCTGTTTTCTGTTTTCCATTTTCCTTTTACATTTGAAATGAATGCTGTAATGGATTTCACTATGCCACAGGTAATAATAGCACACACAACTATAGACTGTCCACTGCCATTCCTGAAATAGACTCTTCAGTAGAAAGAACAACAGTGCTGTCATTTACCAAATTGTATGGGAAGCAAGGATCGGAACTGGGGACATAAAAAGACTTATGAGTCAGTGGAGTCCAATGTAGCTTTGATGGTAGTGCGTGGTGCATTATTTAGTCTATTTTCATGGAAAATTATATTGTTAAGGAACGAAGAGTCCTGTCCATTTGTCACAGCCCTGGCTCTTGTAAGGTCCCTGATAATAGGAACATCTTCTCAGTACTCAAACAGACCTCCCCTTCTCTTGAGCCCTCTCAAATCCCCTGCTGACCTGGACATCCCTAAATGTCTCCAACCCCTCCTGACAGCCCTGTCCTCCCACTGCCCCAGGAGGGGGGTTTCTGGTCTGAGGTCACAGAGGCCTTGCTCAAAGCCCTTGGCTGTCGTGACACTCCTCTCACCAAGGTTAGTGTGTCCAGGGCTCTACCCTTTACCCACTCTCGTTCTGTTCTCCATGCTCTTCGTATGAATTGTATCTGTTGCTGTGGCTTCCACCTCTACACTGGAGCCTTTGTCCCTCAGTTATGATGTACAGCCCTGACTGGGTTTAGGCATCGGAATGATCTGCACAGGAATCCTCTTCCATCCTCATCAGAGATCCCAGGTCCCTTTTCATCCTGCTGCCTTTTCAGCTCAATTCAACAAACACTTGTCACATGTGTTTGGCAGGCATCTTCTGTAGCTACCGAAGACACAGAGGTACTATTCTATCTGAATTTGCAGGGTTTTTATTTTTACTACCCAGCAAATTGTTGCAATGCCTGAAGTCTTAGCTGTTAGCTACTGTTCACTTTCTATCCCTGCACGCTCCCTAAGATTATTCAATAATACAGTTTCAGTTTGATAGAAATAATATTCAAGTATACATATCTGGTTCCAGCTGTCTTACATGTCTCATTTAGCATATGCACTTAGATGTTTCCTTGTCTCCTTAAAATAATAAAATCTGTGGTGGCTTCGGTTCCTAAAATGCAGAAGCGAATAGGGAGATAATTTAATAAGTTGTGGTGTATCAGTGCAATGCAGTTTTAAGCAGCTATCAAAAATGCTTACAAACATATATATATATGTCGAATTTATTCAAAATATCCAGAATAGGTAAATCTGTAGAGACAGACAGCAGACTAGTGGTAGCCAGGGCCCAGGAGGAAGTGGGCGTGGGGTTTCCTTTTGGGGTGATAAAAATATTCTGGAACTGGGTAGTGATAATGGTTGCACAACATTGTGAGGGTACAAGATGCCTCTGAATTGTACACTCTATTTTGTTTTTTTATTGAGATATAGTTGACATATAATGTGTACTTTAAAATGGTTAAATGGTTGAATTTGGTGTTGTGTGAATTTTACATAATATCCTTTTTCAAGTTGATTTGTTGTTTTGTGGTTTTAAAGAAACCAAACTACTTTTCCCAGAACTGACCTGTTGAGTTCATTCTCCACCATAATAGATCTCAAGGAAGTTAATTTTCTTATCTGAAGGTGACTGAAGTAGGACAAGGTGTGATTAAAGTTCAGTTTCTGCTCACATGCTTTCTAGATTGCTTCTGAGGAGCTCCTTTGCCTGCTGTGGCCACCTGGTTGTGTGGCGGTAGATGTCAGTCATGAAATGCCAGTGAGATGCTTGACACCCTAATTTGAGAGGCCGTCGTTTGGTGCTGGAACTTACCAGCAAGAACCTCGCTATTCTCCTTCTTGGTCATTAGTTTCTTAACTTTTCCCTGTCTGTGTCTAACACAGTTCTAGATGACCCTCCTTCTCCTTCTGGAGACTCCTTAGTAAATTTACCTTTTCCCCACTGTTCAGACCAATATCATAGAGGGTCAGAGTGATGTGGTCACCAGGGCATCACAGGTTACAGCTCACACTGTCTGAAAGGAAATGGTAAGGCTCGGCTCTTCTTTCTCTCCTCCACTTCTTTCTCTGTTTCTGTGTTTATAATGCATTCATTGACCCAGTACATATTTTTACCAGCATTTGGGTAAAAAAGGAGGAAAGGAAGCTTTAATCTCCGGAAGGATGTGTAAGAAACTGGCTGCCTCTGGAAAGGGAGCTTTGTGCTGGAGAAGAGAGGAAGGCGGGGGAGCTTTTCATTGCAAACCTTTTTATACCTGTTGAATGTTTTAGTGATAAAAATAAATTTAAATTAAAAAAATATATATATATATGTCGAATTTATTCAAAATATCCAGAGAACAGTGCCTCAGAGGGAGGCGATAGTCACCTGAGAGCAAGCAAAGCAGCAACTGCTTGTTTCTTATGGGTGCAGTTGGCTCTGGGTAATAGTATTCTTTATTTCAGCGTTTCCTAAAATGTGTCCTGTGGAAAACTACTTAAGTTTTCATTGCTAGTAAATTCATTTAATTTAGAAAATATAGTACATCATATTCACTTCTTAGAGTTTCCCAAGTGTGCGTGGGCATATTAGAGAGAGGTTCCTTAAAAAAATAGTAAAGCAACCCATTTCCCTTTGCTTAGCCCAGTATTTCTCAAATCTGTGGAGTATGGGAACTTTCCCTGCTACATAACACCTGTTGACATCCCGTGGAAACACCGCTTTATGTAAACTTTCTGGAGTGAAGATAAGTAAGCAGCTGTTTCAGAAATTGTATTTTAATTAAAGCAAAGCCTTACTGGCTTTATTACAAGGAAGGCACTACGTGTCTAGCCTGTTTTGCTATAGCCTACTCTGATCCGTCGTACCCTAGGTGGCTGTTGGGAAGAGGTAGTCGTGTCAACGATTGTGCTGTATGAAAACATGGGGCTCACTGGAGCAAGCTGGATGTGGAAGAAAAAAAAAAAAAAACAGAAAAAAAAAGGAAGGAAGCAAAGCAAGCCTCCCAGCCTCCATTCAGCCGGTTTGGATCAGAAGGGCCCCCAGGTGAAATTTCAGCTCCCGTGAAGGACTGGGTGTCCAGTGTCTGCTTTTGTAAACACATACTGCAGAGTTGGTAGACAGAAGCTTCCCAGCTTCTTTCCATACAAAGACCCAGCTGGATCTAAAGGTGGAATATGATGTCACCAACTATCTATAGATATTCCTTAATTAATACCTGGCCAACGAGTACCTGGTTCTTTTGTTCTAAATTGGGCCTACATCTCATTGTCATCCATCAACTGTGGGGAGCCAAGCCAGGGGGCAGGGCTGCCAGAACCTGGGATCATCCAAGGCCTTCAGCAGTAAAAGCAGAAGTAAGGGCCTGTATATAGCCCTGTGTAAGGGGTGTAGGCGGGGAGGGGAAGGGCCACGTGTGCAGAGACAGCAGGCCCCGAGGAGTCTTACGTTCGGGAAGGCAGCCCAGTGATCTGACTAGCTCCTGGGAGAATGAAGTCAGTCTGGTCGGGAGCCTTTATCTGCACAGCCCCAGGTGGCTGGGTTGGCCCCACCTTGCCGATGGAACGCTCTAGTTCCTTCTTTCCCAATGTTGCCTTTCATAAGTCTCACTCTAGGTACTCACTGCACATGCAGGCTCCCTTGCCCACCCCAGAAGGACCGTCTCAGCCTGTGTAATAAATGCCCTGCATCTATGTGATGAGGCAGGTTTGGGGAAGCTCTGTCCTGGTCATTCTCGGCGTCTCAGTATGAATAGGCTCTGTTCACTCCTCCAAGTGCTTTGATTTCTTGTCAGTTTGTTATTTTTGGCCTGACATGGGCTCTGTGAGAGTCTCATGTTTTCTCAGAAGGGACAAGGGCCCCGTCCTCCCCATCCTAGTCTTCAGGGCTCTGGACTCTTAGCCCCTCCAGCCAAGGCCAGGTCATAGCCAGATGCTGGGCCCCAGCTAAAATAAGTGGATATATGTTTTCTCCTTATTGGGGGGTCAGCCTTGCCTGTCTTGTTGTAATAAGTAATTTTAGAAGAGGCAGTTTGGTGGGCTGATGGTGCCCTTTTGCTACCTTTCACGTTAAACCTCTTATCTGCTCTAATTAGCCAAGAGTATTTATAGAGCACATACTGTGTGCAGAATAAGCAATAAAAAGTAAATTAAACATGTCCCTACTTTCTGGGCATTGCGTAACTTGTTCAGATTTGGGATAACAAAAAAGGTCTGGATGGTGGAGATGGTTGCACAACAGTGTGAATGTGCTTAATTCCACTGAACTGTACACTTAAAAATGATTTAAATGGTAAATTTTGTGTTGTGTGTATTTTTCCACAATTAGGGAAAAAAACCCAACTTGTTCAGGAGATAATGTACCCAAAAACCAACAGAGGAAAGACATTTACAAAGTGATAAACCAGCAAACATAAAGAAGCACATGAACTTAGAGGGATGCGCGAGTGAAGTAAACCAAACACCTAGACAGCTTTTATGCCGTTTTTGAAGGAGGTAAGAATTGATAGACTGAAGAATTACGCCAATGAAAGAGAGGGCATGTGCGAAGACAACAATAGATCATGTGTAATAGAAAGCAGATTTCTAAAGGGACGACTCAGCGGAAGAGGCAGCCCTCACACTGCCAGCCGGCCTGTGTGTGGAAGTGCCTGCCAGGGGGAAATGAGGGATGAGGAATCTCAAAATGGTGAGGGGAAGTCTCCCTGGGGCGGGCGATAATGGCGAGGCCTCTTGCTTTGAGCGAGTAGACAGTTATTGTCTTGATTCAAAGTGATCTTCTGCTAACTCTTCTGGTATTATAACAAATTACAGAAGAAAACTCCTAGAGACCCCCGAGGAGCGAGCTGTTGGAGATGGTTAGAAATGGCCAAAAAAGGTTGGCCAACTGCCAGATCTGCTCTGCGCGGGAGCTGGGAAGGAGCTGGAGGTGGCCTTGGAGCAGCCTAGGCAAGGGCTTTGTGGAACAGACAGCCAAAACTCAGCAGGCAGTTGATGTGAGACAGGTAGCTTTCAGGAAAGGTGTTACCTGACACGAGGCCCCCAGATTTGTTGGGGGACCTCACTTAGAACAACTGGTGGATGAGCCAAGCTTTATTGGAGGCAGAGATGCTAGGAAGCAGAGTCACCGTGGCCTCCCAGATGGGGCTAGGGAAGGAGTGGGAGTAGGGCTGTGTGCCTGATAAGCTCACCATGCAAGCCCAGCCATCTGGGCCTAGTCTGGCACTTAGTAGGCGTTCAGTAAATATTTGCTACATTAAAATGAGTTGAAAACCCACTTGATTCTATTTTGTGTGATTTTGTTTGTTTGTTTTTGTTTTGTTCTTAGTTTTCTGGTAAAGAGTTATTTCCTTTTTTAAAAAAGAAGGTATTTGATTTGGCTAAATCCAGCCACATCTAGAACAGCATGACTCGCTGGGTGCTAATGACCACTCTTTCATCCTCACGGGCTTCCTTCACTCCCCTGATGAGTTCGTCTGTGCCTTCCTCAGTCCTACTTCTGCTCCTTCAACATGCTCTTCCTGGGTCCAGATACTTTCTTGCTCCCTTGCAAGCTGCGTACTTGCCGTATCTAATTACTGGGCATCTCCTCTTGTTTGTTCCTCAGATTCCTGCTTCTCAGCATTCCAAAATTGCACTCCTCATCTCTCCTGTGTGGTTCGCTGCTCCTCTTCCTCCAGGATGCCGTATATCCTTAACAGGCATGAGCATCTGCTCAACGTCTCCAGCTGGAAACCTCAGTGCCACACATGACTCCACCATCTTCTTAACTCATCCTCAGTCTTGTTGAGTCTGCCTCAGACATGGCTCTGGAATCTCACCTCACCTCTGTGAGGCTGCTCCATCCCAGGTACTCCAGAACAGAACAGATAGACAGGTGCCTGCCTCAGACATGGCTCTGGAATCTCACCTCACCTCTGTGAGGCTGCTCCATCCCAGGTACTCCAGAACAGATAGACAGGTGCCTATCTGTTCTGCTGCTGTTGCCAATCAGAGGCAGCGAATCCATATAACCCCAGTCCCTCTCAGAGAGAGTTAGCAGGCCTTAGAATTATTTCCTTCTGCCCTGTGCTCAGAAGAGATACTGTACCTCCTTTGCCCCACAAGGACGTGGGTTTCTTAGTTCTCCACCAGAGCCCTAAGTCTTAAGAAAGTCCAGCCAGTGAGCCAGGGTGTGTTCCTTTTTGGTCCTACCAGTTCCCAAACTCTGGGGCTCTGGGGTGCAAATCCACTTCTCTTTGGGAACCATGAGGCTTAGAGCAGTGTTTCTCAACCGTGGCTGTACGTTGGAATTACCTGGGGCATTCAAAGGCTTACTGATTCCTGGGCACCAGCCAGACCAGTTAAATTGTTCTATTTGGAGGTGGGGCCCTGGCATTTTGTCAAGGCTCCCTAGGTGATTTTAATCTTCAGCCAAGGTGGAGAATGTCTGAGTCAAAGCATGTGTTTCCACTCAGATTCTCAGAATCATGCCTACTCTCCAGCTCTCCAAGTAGAAACTGGCCTTGTCCAGGAAGAGCTTAACTTGGAATGACTCTGCTAGGTCCTTAACCATCTTTCATCCAAAAATTCATTCATCTCCTCTGGACCAGGCACTGGGAAACAAACCTAACTACATGCTTACAGTGGGCATCTGTCATTTGGGGCACCACCCCGTATCTACTTACTTTGATTTTCCCAGCCCTTCATTTTCCTCTGGGTTCTGCTCCAGTCCTACTCCCAGACCATGGCCCTCAGTGAGAAGCCACCTCCACCCCTCACTCCAGGGCCACATATGATCCAGACTAGTTCAGTCAGGGCGTTTCATCACCCTGGCTACAATGCTTGGCTCAGGGACAGACCCCTGCTTTAAGGCAGGACAGTCAGACACAGTGCAACTCAGTTCTAGGGCTTTGGTTTGAACTTTTGGGAATTTGCTCATTTCTTGCCAAATAGGAATGTGAGCCTAGAGCCAAGAAGAGAGCTTGTCTGAGGATGGAGCACAAACAGGGTGAGGAAAACCCAGGGAGGGACCCTGCCCCCTAAGATCACTGTCTAATGGAGGAGACTCACTAGTTGACACATCCCAAAGGATCAGGATGGTGATGACCCATGTGCTAGCTCAGGGCAGCAGAGCAGCATAACCTACATGTCCCCAGGGCAGTTGCAGCTGGCTGGGCTGCCCACAAGCTCATTTCCAGTTTCACCTCATAGTTCTGCTGAGAGGCAGCAGGGAGGTCCAGCCCTACCTCAAGGTTATTGGATTGATGATTAACCCTTCCACCCAGCAGCTGAAGCTTCCCAGGACCCTGTAACGTAAGAGCTCCCTGGCTCCTCCATCCTACTTCAGGCTCCCATCCCTTCCTGGAGGCTGATCGACACCGCCTCTCCTTCCTGGCCTTGGCTGAAACTTGTCTTGCTTAGACCCTCCTAACTGACTTCTCCTGCCCCCAGTCTTTGCCTCTCTAGACCATTCCCCCCACTACTGCTGCACCATGGAAGATGCAGATCTGATCATGCCAGCTTCCTACTTCAGAACTTCCGCTCGCTCCCTGTGGCCCTCAGAATCAAGTCTGAACTCTTTAATGTGCTCTCAAGGTCTTTCACAGTGTGGTTCCAACTCACCCCTCATGCCTGGCCAGTTCTCACCACTATGGTTGCCGAGCCATCCCCATGGACATTCCCTATCACCTCCTATTTTAGTCAAGCCCTTTCATATTTTGTGCCTTAGCAAGTGCTGGTCTGTCTGCAAGAACTGGACCTCTCTCCCATAAGTCCTTTAAGATCCCGCTTTTTGAAGCCTTCTCCAGGCAGCGTCAGTATCTCATGGAATTTTCTTCATACCCCAGTTACGTTATATTTTGCTGATTAGGCTGTTTGAGGACATAGACTGGCTCAGAAGAGGTGCTCAGTTAAGGTTAAATGAATGGTTGAAGACTGTCAGAATCCCCGGAGGTATCTGGGACAGACTTGGAAAGCCCCGGATGGTAGCCACTGTTTCCCATTTATAGCTTGCCTTTCTGAGAGCTGGTCCTTGGCTAGATTGAAAACAGAAGGGGCTGGGGCTGGGGGTCCCTTATTGATCCAGTGTCATCTTAAAGAGATGCCTCATATTCTACCCTCAGGTGCTCTGAAGCTGTGGAGTGCTTTGGGCACAGGTCAGCAAAGTGTTACTGAGCAGAAAACGCGTAAACTGTTTCCATACAGTTTCAGAATACTCAGGCCAACACTACTAAAGTTTAAAATGTTGACTATAAATGCCATTAGAACAGTGTTAATTCAGTTACAATAAAGAATGGAAATTTCACCCCGTTTTCACCATTTTAGCCAGTAATTATAATAATACTTACAGTATTGGGAATGTACTGTACCAGGAATGGAGCTAAGCACTTCACATGTATTCTCTCACTCAATCTTCCTAACAGTCCCACAAGGGACCCACACTTTACAGAAGAGAGAACTGAGGCTCAGAGGGGTTAAAAGCTTGCCAGGTGTCATAGAGATAGTGGCAGAGCTGGGACATAGCCTAGGCCTGAGTCCAGTGTTTCTACTTTCATATCATGATATACATCCAGTTTACCACCAGGTCATGCTGAGTCTGCCTCCAGTGCGTATCTCTAATCTGTAATCCACTTCCCTTCATCTCTGCCCTTATCTTTTGTCTAGGCTCCTGCTAGAGCCTCTTAACTGATCTGCATATACTTTTATCCTTGTCTCCTTCTTCTGTCTTTTCCTTCCAAGGGCCACAGTGATCTTCAAAAAATGTAAGCCAGATTGTGGCATTCCCCAGCCTTTCATGCAGAGCATTTGGATAAATCCCAGATCCTGAACCCAGCTCCAAGGCCCCACATACCTCTCCCACCCCATCCCGTGCCTTGCTAAACTCACCGCATTCTAACCACACTAGCCTCCTTTCAGATCCTCAAAACCAGCCTGTTCTCTGCCACCTCAAAGACGGTCGCACAGCCTTCTCTACCTGGGACCTCTCCCCTCCACGTCATCCCTGGCAAACACCTCTTTGTGCTTCATGCCTCTTCTTGGGTGCCTCTTCAAAGAGGCCACTCCTGAGCACCCCTCTCAGCCGAAATTAGACCCTTTTGTTGACACAGATCACAGTTTATAGATTTGTATGATTATTTGATTAATAGCTTCTACCCAATCTCATAGCTCCATGATGGAAGAACTGTGGGTTTTTGTTTTTTTTTTTAAGCACTATCCCTAATGCCCAGTATAGTACCAGATACATAGTAGGTGATCACTAATTGTTAAAAATAAATAAAAATTTTCTGTGTTACTGTATAGTAGTCACAAATATAATCTAATAGCTATATAATATCTGACAGTTATTCACTTAATGGCTTTAATAAGACATTTGTTTCATATGCAGTTGAAAGAACTGAACTCTTATGGTCAGAAGAAAAAGATGTTCAAAGTCCCTGGATCAGCAGTGTCAGAAATCTGAACACACTAACAATTACATCACACATGTACACGGTGAGCCTCGTTTTGCTGTTGAAAGAAAAAAATATACAGATTACAGGTTTTGAAATCAACTTAGTGGGTTGTGAGCAGCACTGGTTTTAAAAATAGAATGAAAAATGTCAGAATGCTTTGCAGACAAGAGGGTAAGAATTGTTTTGTATAACCTTCACTTATATATAACTTCTGTTTCCATTTTATGTAGCTGTAACTGTAGGTAAAGTTGAAGTCTAAACTGGGTTGCGGTCCAAAATGTATTTCTCACTGTGGGTTGCAGTTAAAAGAAAATTGAAAAGTATGGATCTCAATGGCTGGCTTTGGAGTCAGGCAAACATTTTCAAGTCCCAGGTGTCCCCTGATGAGTTACCTGTTCAGGATTCCGCATGCTCACCTTTCTGACATGGCCAGTGACTGGATTGCTTGGAGGATTGGTAGACAGGAGACTCCCAGGACTACTTTTTTGTTTCCCCAAAAAAAGTTAGCAGTTATTATTATTATATAGCTGTGGTTTGGAGGGTCTGCTTTCTTTTTTAATAAACTTTTTATTTTAGACAAACTTTAGATTTACAGAAAAGTTGCAAGAATAATACAGATTTCGCATATACTCCCCCACTCCCACCCCATGGTTTCCCCCACTATTTACATCTTACATCACCACACAACATGTGACATAAGACTTTATGTACACTTCACCAGCTTTTCCTCTTTCTCTTCCAGGATCTAATCCAGGATCTTATATGCATTTTGTCTTCACATCTCCTTAGTATCTTCTGTTCTGTGATAGTTTCTCCGTCTTTCCTTGTTTTATATGACCTTGACAGTTTGGAGAAGTGCTGGTCAGGCATTTTGCAGAATGTTCCTCAATGTGGATTTTTGTCTAGTGTGTTTCTCACAATTAGACTGGGATTATGGGTTTAGGGACAAAATATCACACAGGTGAAGTACACATCTCATCACTTGCTATCAGAGGGTACGTGATATCAACATGGCTTATCTCTGGTGACCACTTGGTCAAGGTAGTGTCTTCCAGGTTTCTCCACTGTAATGTTATGATTTTTCCCGTTCCATACTCTATTCTTTGGAAGAAAATCACTAAGACACTAAGACCAGCCTACTCTCAAGGGAGTGGGGGCTGTCTACACATATTTGAAATACTTGTGCAGGAAGGATTTCTCTTGTCCACTTATGTGTGTATGTAGTAATTTATGTCAGTATGGAGTCCTGTATATTTATTTCATATTTTGCATTATAATCCTGTACAGTGTTACTTATTCTGTGGCTCGCATTTTCCAGCTTTGGCCTTGGGGAGCCCTTTCCATTGCCTTCAGCGTCCCTTTGATGTGCCCTCACGCTGTCGTTTTTTTGAGCACTGCCTTGCTTTCTGGTACTACACGCTGCTCTAGGCTCCACTTGTATTTTCCCTGCCCCAGACTGAAATCAGCCATTTCTCCAGGAGCCAGCTTTTGAGAGACAAGGAGCAGAGATGTGGAGTCACCCTTGTCGGCACAGAGGGCGCACAGTGCCTTCCTGCCCGGGGCGCTTGGGAAAATCAGTTGGCAACATGTGGAGCTGCTCTCTGTCTCCTTCGTTTCTCAGGCTCAGACTGCTCTCTGGTGAGCCTCCCACAGTTATCTGATCTGCCCCGGTGAGAGTGCAGAATGTTCTCCAGACCCACTGGCCATGCCTGGTGGTCAGATTCTGGGAGCCTCTGCCACCCATACAGAACGGCAGGAATCTCAAGTCCCTGAGCTGGTGCTGGTCAAGGTCTGGCCACCCAGACTCTGGGGGCATCTCTGGC
The DNA here is from genome assembly GCF_000325575.1 of Pteropus alecto. Lineage (NCBI taxonomy): Eukaryota > Metazoa > Chordata > Mammalia > Chiroptera > Pteropodidae > Pteropus > Pteropus alecto. Next base: position 4,574,880 of record NW_006430726.1, on the reverse strand, counting down.
CTGCTCGTCCCCAACTCTGGATCTGTCCAAACACCGATGTTTATTTTCCCAAGGCTGCGGTTTCAAATTTGGCTTCCACCCCACTTGCGCGCTCTCATGTGTGTTCAGTAGGTGTCCTTGCTTCCTTTAGAAAAAGTAGCCCCCCAGGCAAGTTCCCTCGACCTGGCTTACATTCCCCGCTAGACCTTTCTCCCCTCTCCAAAGCTCACTTCTCAACTTTCCCCAAGACCGCCCCTTCTTTACCACATCTTCAGTCTTGCCCTCCTCAGTGCCTTCTCTAAAAAGACACTCAAGTCTTGGCCTAAAAAGACCCTCCTTGGCCTTGCCTCAACCTCCAGCTAGCACGATATCTCTCTCCCCTTCACTTCGGGCCTCTTGAAGGAAGACACTTCACCATCATCTCCTTTGACAACTGGGAGATTTTCCACAGAAAAAGGGTGACTGTTGGCTTTGATGGAGGGGAGGCACTGATAAGAGAGTTAAGTGGCCCCTCTGTGGGGATGACTCCACGTTGATGACATGCTGGTAAGGACTACCCCGGACACTTAGACAAAGACTCTGGGTGTCTAGGAAAGCCCCTGGGCCAGGAGAGCAGTAGAGCTCACTCCCCACAGGGCACAGGGGACACCCATTTCCAAATCTTGTCTGATCAGCCCTTTTCCTCCCCTCACCCCATAGCGAGAGCCTTTACCAGAGAGTGCTAGCATTTAACCTCACCTTCAGCATCGCCCTGCTTTCCATGGACTGTGTGAAGCAGCCCAGTGACTCACCAGCCTCACCCGTTTGTCCTCACTGCATCTTCCCAAGGTAACGCGGGTGTGCCCTTTCCATCAGTGGAGCAGGGGAAACTCTCGCTCAGGGTTTTGACAGAATTTGGCCCTATTGTACTGTGAATCTGTCTTCTGGTACCCTACTCCCGCTGAGCTGGCTTCTGCCATTTATTCACCTTCTGATGACCTCTCCCTTTGATGCTTCAAGAACACCCACCTCCCCGCACCTGCCCCAGCCATGGTCTTTGAAGTTCCACTTGTGATTGATAAGTTTCCTCTGGTACCAAGTGCTTATCCAGTCCTGGCTCTAAACTTGAGCTCACAGACCCTAGTCAATTTTGTGTGTCTGTGGCCTGGCCTATTGTCTACTTCATTCATTCAACAAGTATTTATGGAGGACTTACAGGCACAGTTCTAGGCACTGGAGATTACACAATGATGAGCAAAAAGCTATGGCTTCCCAGACATATTAAGCTGATAATGGCACAAATATAACGAACAATAAGTGCAATGAAGAAAAAGCGCAAGAATTCACGGTCTTGTCTGGGCATTAAGTAAAGGTTCCACAGAGGAGTGAAAGTTTGTGATCTGAAGAATGAGTAGGAATTGACAAGGTCAAGGGAGTTAGGTGTCAGAGACAGGAGGAAAATCTTCCCAGACTTTGAGAACAGCATGTGCAGAGGTCCTGGGGCTGAAAGGAAGCTGGCCAGTGGCTAGAGAGAGTGCAGGGACTGCGAGGAGGAAAGGCTGGGAGGGCAGTGGAGGCGCAGTGGGGCAGGGCCTTGTACTCATGTTCACTATCTCCGGTCTTCCTCCCAAGGACAGCAGGAAGGAAGCCACCGAAGGATGTTAAGAAGGGTAACAGGATCAGATTTGTGATTGTGAAAATTACTGACCAATTGGTGGTACCCCCACCCCCAGACTTTGGGGTTAGCAGGTAAAGTCATGGTCCCAGGAGAGATACCTGTCGGGTAGAGGTGGCCCTGCGCCACATACTTGTTCCTTGACTTTTTACTGTCCTGAGATGCCAGGCTCAGGTGGGCAGTGTTCTCAGCAAGTGGTCCTGTGGAAGGCCCAAAGCCGGCAGGAAGGTTAGGTTAGTCCCAATGCCAGCCTTTAGCAGGGAATCAGGGTCCGTGATGGGGAAAGAGCTTAAGAGACTTCGTCTCTAAGTTTCACTTTTACCATCTCAATTTCCCTGGCTCTAAGAATAAGACAAGCTTGATCAAGCCTCCTTAAAAGCGATTGCCTTCCAATTGGGAGCCCCCATCCCCTCTTTCCCCGGGGAGATGCCCGCAACACCTGCTGCGGGTTAGGATCCTCCTTGCCACATGGGCTTTTGGAAATTTCATGTCGGCGGGTCCCCTAGGCCACCCAGCCTGGCAGTGGACAGCAAGATGAAGGTGGGGTTCAAGGAGGGGTATGGCCCTGCCTCTCTTAGATTCTGAAGACCTGAGCTCTGATCTGAATGTGTGACCCTGGGCAAACCACTATCCCTCCTGGGGCCTCAGCCCCTCACCTGCAAACCCAGCTGCGAGTGAGATTCAGCCCAGCAGGCGCGATGCTTCTTCGCGGCATTGCGCGGAGCCCCCAGGTGGGCGCGCGGCAGGGGCGCGCTGACGC
>NW_006430726.1:4566222-4571975 GCF_000325575.1 Pteropus alecto | reverse complement strand
TCCCTCCGAGCTGCCCGGGCGCGGGCACCGCGCGGGTTCAGGCGCCTGCCCGGCTTCGGTGCCGGTGTCTCGGCGGTGCCGCGTTTCCTTGGCCCCGGGCGCGGTCACCTACAGGGCCTGTGTCTGAGCGAAGGAAGCAGTTTGTCCTCAACGATTGGGTTTATTACAAACAAAATGGAAATCCAAGTTTTCCCGGAAAGGAAATAATAACAAGCCCCCAGCGCGGGGTGTGGACTTCGAGATGGCAGGGGATGGTGGCAGTCCGTAAGGAGCCTAGGTGAGGCTTCAGTCTTTGAACAGCCGAGTAGATGCTCAGGAGAGAAGTTGAAATACTCTGTCGAAGTGACTAATGCTTCTGAGTATATAAGTAACGTGAGAGGCAGGGTCGACTTCTCCCGGCGTCTCTGAGCAGTAGGCGCTGTGAGTCACGGAGCCACTGTGCTACCACCACAGTTAACTCCTTACGTTTGCTCGCGAGCGGAGCGCACTTCGCGATGTGCCGTGGGTATTCAGGGAACGGTTATTATGCCCATTTCACAGATGAGGAAACTGAGGCCCGAAGTGGTTCGGTACTTTCCCCAGGTCGTGCAACTGCCGAGCGTTCCTAGAGGGACACTGTGTGTGTGGAGGGAGGGAAGAGGGAAGCCACGGCCTGATCGGAGGGCGCAGCAGGGGGGAGGAGGGCGCGGGGGAGGGCGTGTGGACACAAGTGAACCAGAGCTCCTGAATCCCTGTGTCCCCTGCTGTTGGGTTTAGCGTCCTACCTCCAGGCATTCCCCAGCCGAAGACTTCTGCTCTGTGTGTCTAGAGGTTTTGCTTTCCTCTATGGGGATAGTTAGGGAGTGCACGGGGCGGGCTTGTCCTGTTGGCCTGGCCCAGCTCCCATGAATCGGTCGCTTTATTGCGCCTTACTCCAGATAAGTTTCTGGAGTCATTTTACCCCGTGAACTTTATCTGTGAGGTCTCCAAAGTACTTGGAGAAACCAGAGGGAGGCCAAGAGGAATTCTGAGGAAGGGAAGTATGAGGGCTTTGGACCAGCGTGAGCAAGACAGGGAGACAGAGCAGAGCCAAGTGATTTGCTTAAAACACTGGTACCCATCCAGATTTCACCTGGACAGAAAGAAACTGTGGGAGGTTTTACCAGACGCTCCCTGGCTGGGAAGCAGACTTTCTGTAACATTTCCAGTGACCACTTGGTAGACTGTGAAAGGCTGCTCTTTAGCAGTGGGAACCTTTGCGGCTCTCAGATTTCATATTTTTAAAAAATGTACGGGAAGAAGGAGTTGGCAAATGCTGGTCTCAAGATGGAAGATAAAGGGATCTGGGAATTTTGACTCTCTGTTCCCCCTCCCCCCAGCCAGCAGAAACCCAACCCAACACACTTGCGTGATCAAAAACAAATATTGAAACTCCAACTGTGGTGAGAGCAAATGGTTCTGTGGAAATGAAAGTGTTTATTCACAGAAGCTTCAAGAAAATGTCAGAAAATAATTTTTGTCCGTGGGGAAGCAGGGAGGAATCGCTTGGGGATTTTGTTTAAACATGGAACACGTCTTTCATGTAATTTTAACATCATCCATATATGTCTGTTACGTCTAATAGGTAAGGGCTGGTTTGTAACTCCTACCTGCTTCTGCCATTTTCAACATATCCATTTCTTCTATAATTTATGAGAATGTACAAGCCATGGTTGTAAATTGAGATGGAGCTAGGGCTGGATAAGCAGTTCAGACAGAGGTGGGTGGGGGAGCCATTTTCACTGCAAATAGAACTGGTGTCATCTTTTCCCCGCGTTGAGTAGGATGGAGGAGGGAGAAGCGGGAAAGGGCAGCCAGTAGGAAAGTGTGTTGTGGTCCTGTAGCCTTGTCAGGGCTCTGCCATGCAAGTGTAACCAGGATTTAAGGAAAAAACTCTAAGTTTACCACCCTCCCCCAAAAGATGCTTTTCCTCATTCCGACATTCACTGTGATCGCACGCTTCTCTTCTGTGCAGTGTTTTGCGCTGTGTGCAGTTTCCCCAGTGAGTTTGTGTTCCTGCTCCCTGAGGCAGCTTTTTCAAACCTTCTTCCTTCTTCAGACCTTCTCCTCCCCACCTTCTTCAGACCTTCTCCTCCCCACCTCGCCTCCCTTCTCACTGACAAAAGGAAAGCCTAGTCCAAGGACAGCACCACCTCCCCAACAGCCTACAGCCCCTCCTGCTGCCCTTCATTTTCCTTCCCACGTGTTTTGCTGGATGGCCGGTCCCTCCTTGTCCTACCAGAGCCCAACCCCTCTCGGGGGACCATCCATCCCATCTGCTCTCACTTCATCAGGAAACATTTCTTGTCCTTCGCTTTCCTCTCTCTCCAGGATTTTTCCAATCAGTTACAACACGCTTCAGTCCACTGTTGTCCAGTGAGACTTTGTCCATTCCCTCATGGAAATGTTCTGTATCCACATAGCCCAGTACAGCTGCCACCAGCTACATGTGACTAGTGGGCACTGGAAATGTGGCAGGGGACCTGAATTTTTAATTTAATTGACATTTAAATAACCACGTGTGGCTAGTGGCTGCCATATGGGACAGTACAGCTTTAGCTTCTGTCATCCAATGTCTCTCTCCTGCTTCCATTCCACTTCTTCGCTCCCCTTCACCTGAAAACATCTTGAGATACATGTCCAAAACCACTGTCTGCATCGGTTTTCTTGGCTCACCATTTGCTCACCTCCCACACTGTACAGTCCTGCTTCTGTTTCCCCGCTCCACCCAAACTCATCCTGCTCAGCTCTACTCAACTCTTTGCTTCTCCTGTCCACTGAAACTGCACCCTGTGACCTGCACAGTGCCAGGCTCTGTCCTTGTCCTGCTCTACCTCAGCCATGTTCCTCACAATGGCCATGCCTTCCTCCTCGAAACAGTTCCCCTCCCAGCATCTTGCCACCACTCTCTCCTGGTTTTTCTCTTACCTTCCGGATGGTTCCTTCCAGTCTCCCTGGTGGTTGCTCCTCTGCCCAGCCTCTGATTGATGGGGTTGCTTAGGGACTGGTGGTCCTGGTTCCTTTCCATTGTCAACACTTCCTAGGTCATGGTGTTCTCCTCACCCCAATGTCTGTGAATACCAACCGCATGCTGACAAGTCACATGTTTTCCCTTAGACTCCCTACTCTTAACCGTGGGTGGAGCTCTTGATAATCCTTCCCTCCCTCCACCCAGCCCATCCCAGTCAGTGGCCCCAGAATCCACCTCTTTGCTAAGAGTCAGCCTGAATTCTTCTCTCCCTTACTCTGTAGATCTGCTTCCAGGATATAGCTGCAGTGCATTCACCTCTACCCGTAATCATGGCTCCCACTCCATCTTGGCCACTGTCGCCTCCTTCCTCCAATAACTTCCCTACAGGCCCCCAGCTTCAGCTTTGAGGTATCTCCAGCCCATTTCCCACACTGGACGCCCAAGTGAGTGGCTTTTAAAATCACGAATGACATCCCATCACTCTCTTCCCTACAAGCCCTTCAGTCATTCGGGGCTTGCTGTGCCCCATCTCCAGCTTTGCCAGCCACTCTGCCCGACCCTCACTGCCTTCTACTGTCATGGCCTCCTTTCCTTTGCTGGCCCTGTTTAGGGTTCTTTGAACTTGCTATTCCCTCTGCCTGGAGTGCTCTTGCCCTGGCTCTGTAAATACCTTCCTCGTTCTCCTCCTCCTAATTTCAACATCAGGGTCACCTGCTCAGAGTCTTTCCACGATCATCTGGGCTTTGTTTGCTTATTTATAATCTCTTCCCCAATAGCATCTGGCAAAGATAAGGTCTTAGATTTTTCCACCCATGTACTCCAACACCTAGCACAGTGTCTGACACCTAATAGGCCCCCAATAAATGTTTTTTGATTGAGTTAATGCTTGAATATGCTGGGGCAGCCTTGCTTGGACGCTGGCCCAGAAGCTGTGATAATTTTTGGATTACCTTTTATATAGCTTGTTCAAATGAGAGTTGCAAAGGCCAAGGGAGAAAGAAATATCATTTGGATGCAGTTTTCCCTTAATGCTAAAGCAAGCCATTTAGCTTTTGTCGTGACTTGGGTTAATTTTCAGGCATCAGCTGTCATCTGAGTATTGGGGTTGTAAATTACCTTCTTACCTGCCTGCAAAAGGCTAACAGAAAAGCCGTCTTGTCCGCTTTTGTGAGTTTTAGCTGATTTTGTTGGTGTTTACAAACAAGATCTACTATATTTCTGTTTGGCATCAGCTTACACTCATTTATTGTGTTAAGCCAAGATTACGTTGCAGTGCACGGAGGCCACAGTCTTGGTTATCTAACACCTCAGGCCTTATTTTGGTAATCTATACCGATTAACTTTCGATGTTCATCCCTTCTCTAAGTTTCCATTGCTCCTGAATCACACCAAACTACGCCGTTCCTACAAATTACGGCCTTTTCTTTGAGGCTAAAATAGATACAGTCTCTCAGATATAGTCTTCTCCTGGTCCTGCTATGAATGTTTCAGACTTCACTGTCTAAGGTTCATTCTATCTCTTCATGTGCAAGGCAGTTGGAGAGTTTGTTGGGGATCCAGGATGAACAGAGCTACTAGTTAGTTACTGCCCTTGTGGACTTTATGGTTTAGAAGGAGAGATAAGTCACATATGTAGGTACCAGCTTTATATGTGCGTTTAAACAGAATGCTGTAACCCACGGGTGTCAGAGGTGGTTCCTGGCTATTTGGGGACCAGCACACTACGGAGAGGTGCTGGGGAAGCTGTTAGCATTCAGAGTCACCCTCATGATGGAGACAGCCATCTCCCTTGGCGTCAGAGTTGAAAATATGCAGTACTTGGAATGGGGTAGGCACTAAACAGATACATATTGAATGAATGAGTGATAGGAATGAATGAATGAAAACTCTGTCGGTTGACTTTTACTTTGGGGAGATGCCATCATTTTCGTGGGAAAAAGCCCTGAAACTCCTGGCCTTGAGGGTTTTAGGATGGAGCCATGGGCACATTTGATGTTTGAACACAGTGCCCCGAAGGAAAACCCGGAGAAGAGGGGTGGTTTGCTTTGTCTAATGGACTCAGTGATTTTGTGTAAATTATCAGGTTTCTTCTCTGTAATGGCTCCTGGGGAACTGAGAGTCAAATGCGTGGTTACCTTTAGCAAATTTATCAGATCTCGTCCGTTCTCTCTGTTCCTTGCTCAGTTTTATGGCCCTTCTCTGTTTGCCTTCACTCTTTGTCATCTACCACCTTTTTTTTCTTTTTAACAAAATAAAAATAGCTTTGTTTTCTTCTGATTGTAAAAATATTACACGTTCTTACTAAAACTTACAGAATAAAGAAGGAAGTGAAAATTACTTGTCATGCCACATCACAGGGATAACTCCATCAGCAATTGGATGTCTGTCTTTGCAGACATTGTCCTTTGTATATATGTCTTTGTGTCTAGAGCTATGTCTTCATAGTGCAAATATATTTTTAACACAATGGAATCGATCCACAATACATCTGTTTTGTAACATATTTGTTTTTAACTTAAAATACCTTGAGTGGACATCTTTCCATGCCAGTAACTATAAATATACATTTAAATCCACACCCACTTCTAATTTGTCATTTTGCTGAATGTTATACATCTTTATAACTCTGCCTAAATTCTTTTTAGGACAAGGCAGGGTATATATATCTGTATATAGATATCTATATATATATAGATATGTATATCTATATATCTATATCTAGGGCAGGGTATATATATCTGTATATAGATATAGATATATAGAT
>NW_006430726.1:4545633-4565783 GCF_000325575.1 Pteropus alecto | reverse complement strand
TTAAGGGATTGTCAAAATGTCTTTAAAAAATATATACATATATACACACATATATATAGATATATATACATATATATACACAGATATATAGATATATATGTGTGTATATGTGTATATATGTATATATATCTATATATATGTGTGTATATATGTATATATTTTTTAAAGACATTTTGACAATCCCTTAAAAGCAGTTGTTTGCTCTGAATGAATTATCAAAGGAAAGAAACGATGGAAGAGACCAAGATCACAATGAACATTGGGTAATTTGCGGTTACACTGTAATTTTGGGTGAGTCACTGCTCCTTAGTGAATCTTGGTGAGAGCATCAAGGATTCATCATTGTCGCTAATGGTGGTTGGTGGACCAGTGCCCAGCTGCTCAGATTTTTGTTGTTTGTTTGGAATATCAGGGCAGAGAGATTCTGCTCTGAGACCTGGAGGAGAAGGTTCTCTGCCAGCAGGACTGTGACCACACCTGAATGCCCCTTCTGCTTCAAAAGCCCGTTGTCTGGTGGGCATCACACCCCCTCCTTCAGAGAATTCCCTGGTGAGAGGATTGGCAGGGACTGGAAGGGATGTCTCTACAGGAAGGACGTTACAGTCCCTGCTTTAGTTGTAAGGCTAAGGTTTAAAAAAAACACAAAACGCAGATGAATCCTGTGACATGTCACATCAGCCAACATTGACATCCAAAACCTTTGGAGAAAGATTTTTCTTTGGTACATGGAGTAGAGATAGGATCTCTTTTCCACTTGAAAAGAAAAACTTTTTTCACCTTTGTCACAAGTGAAGTGAACAGCAGTCCAAAAAGAGATTTACAAAGGAGGAAAGGCATTTTCCAGAATATTAGAAATCTCAAGTGTGCCAAGTCTTGATCTTACAGATCTTGAGAATTAGACGTTGTTTTTTTCCAATGAAAATAAATTAAGCAAAACCAAGAGGAGTTGGGGCCAAATGCTTCTAATTTGCATCAGTTTTGATGCACTGGTCTCTAAGCACAGCTTGCTGTTGTGTGTGCACGTCTAGGTGTGGCGCAGGCAGGCTGCCCCCAAGGCATATTTATAGGTTGGGAGGTGAGCGCTGGCATCAGAAACCAGCTTCCTAGCAGGGTGCGCTTGTGTGGGTTGAGCGTCAGGTTGGAAGCCTCTGCTAAATGTACGATGAAGCCTCCCGTAGTTCTGCCGCCGGGCGCTGTTAGTCATATGGTATTCTGGTAGAATTTATTTAAATTATATTTCAAATTAGCTTGTTAGAATAAAAATATGCTTGTGGGGAACACATTTAGACATTTGTCAACGACAAGAAAGATTTAAAACAAAAAAAAACACTTCTATTCACAAGCCTGGTTGATAGTCTTATTATTATTCCTCTAAGGAATTGGGAACTGTGGGGACTTGTCCTTGGTGCAGAAAAGCTTAGGATAAGGTATTGCCACCAGCCGGAGCAGCTAGCCTGAGAACGGAGCATTAAGAAACTCCCCAGTACACAGGTGCCTCCCAGCCCAGTTGAGGCCGGCTCCTGGCCGTGAGAGGGGCTCGGGTCCTTTTCCTTTGCCTTGCTCTGGCGAGGTCTCGGTCCAGATCACCAGCGAGGGGCAGGCTGAGCCCAGGGCCCTTTGTCCTTCAGCTCTGCAGGGAATTGTGTCTGTGGCTTATGGGGTGGGGTTTCCACAGGGACCCAATTAGTAAGGACCGTAGCAGACCCCACTGCCTGGGCGTAGGATCCCTTTTGGGATCTTTAATTGGAAAAGCTTTTAATTGGAGTTGTTCTGATAAGTGGTGAAAAAGAGAGTTGCTTTGGCTTCTGCTGTCCTGGGGGAGGGGGTAACGGAGAAGATCCCTGTGGGAAAAGGAAGGGAGTCTGTTCCAGGAGGCTCCGAAGGGCAGGAAAGGGAGCTCCCAGTGGAGGTGGCATCAAGGCAGATTTCAGCTCAGTGGCAGTGACGGAGAGCTCTCTAAGTCCTCTGAACAGACTGAAGATAGAACTGGCTGTCTCACCAAGTGACGAGTTTGCTGTCATGGATGATCACTTCTTTGTGGGGCTGGGAAGGATGGTTAAGTACAGACAGGTGAAACCCCATCCCCTAGGCTGACTGTGTGAGCCTAGACAAGTTGTTTCATCTCTCTGAGCTTCATCCATAGAATGACTGAGATGATTGAATGAGAAACCTGTGTAAACATTTAGCACAATGCCTGATGCATAAGTACTCAATAAGTGGTGGCCACGTGTGTCATGGTTGTCATCGTTTCTGCTGTGGGTGGGAGGTTGGGGGTGACCTTCTGGAGTACGTGGTCGCAGGGGGTCCATCACTCACCTTTAATCCTCAGCTGTTTGCCCCAGTCCTGAGCAGTGCCAGAGATGGTCCCCTTCATAACAACCCAGACAACATGAAGGTTGCCTTCTGAAGCCTTACCTCATGTCAGTAAGCCTCAGGCAGTCTGGGCGGAGGAATGTCACTGGCCAGAGGTTGAGAAGGTCAGGAGAGCAGACCCACACACTCCAACAGGAAAACCAGTCTGCCAGCCAGTTGCTTTCACAGGGAGGTGCGAGTGTGGCCAAAAAAAGAGGAGTTTCTTCCCATTGTGGGAATCAGACTGAGGATTTGTATTGCTGGTAGGCAGTGAGGGAAGTTTTTTAGTTTTGAAGAGAATATTCATATTAAGAATATTATTCCAGAGATCGGAATGAAGGGTAGTGTGGAGAGTTAGGAGATTGGAGGGAAGAGACCTAATAGGAAATAGCCATAGTCTAGGCAGGGAATGATGAAGGTAGGAGGGATGGAGAGGAAAAGGGAGGTTTATACAGGCATGCCTCATTTTATTGTGCTTTGCTTCATTGTACTTTACAGATGTATTTTTTACAAATTAAGAGCAAGATCGTCCACCAGCAAAAAGATTATGACTCTCTTTAGTATGGTGTCCTAGACTGACCCCGTAGTATCTTTGATGTATGCCTGTATGATGTAAACCTTTCCTTGTTCTGTGATGGATCTGAGGCCGTCTCCAGGAATGTATGTAATATTAAAAAAAGAAAAAGAAACATATGTGTAACACTGGGATGAGGGGTAGAAAACTTGAAGGTCTTTCCTGCGGAGTTGCTAAGTTAGGACACAGATTAAGCTATCATTTAATGAGCATTTCATGGGTTGTAGTTACTATGCAGAGTGCTCTCTATACAATATCTCATTTAATTCTTACCACAACCCCCACTTTCACAGTTGGAGAAACTGGGCTTCAGAGATCCAGTAATCTGCTCAAGTTCCCAGCCAGGAAGTGGCAGAGTTAGGAATCCAGATTGAGCTCGTTTGAGAGCAAAACCCGTGTTCTTAGGATGCAGTTTCCAGAGAGTCATGTGGGAGATGGGCCCACATGTCTTGGGGGTCGGGATGAGAGAGAGGCTAAGCTGCCAGCAATTTGGATGTTTCTGGACTGCGTGCATAATTGAGCTGATGGTGGTACCGCTGACTGACATTGAGAATTCAAGATGAATGTAGTTTTTTCGTAGGAAGTGATGAGAGTTTAGTTTTAGGTGGATATGGTGAATTTTCACTTGTGGTGGGTCATCCGTGGGGTGGCCTCTATAAGTAGAAATTCATCTCAGCAGTTAGGATAGAGTCCAAGATACAGATTTGGGAGCCATCACCTCTGGGTGGATTTGCTCTCCCAAGGAGAGAGTGGATCGAGAAGAAGAAGAGGGAACTCTGGGAAAGGACTGCGATGGAAAGGAAGGAAGAGAAGCCAGTGGATGGACTGGAGGTGAGGGGAGTAGGAGGGAGGCAAGAGGAGAGAGAACTGCTGAGTAGGGGCAAAGGCTTCTGGAAGCTAGGCATGGGGTGGGGCCCCATGGTGCCAGCCGTTAAATACCACTGCGATGTGGGGCGGAGAGGGGTGTCAGGGTGCTGATGGATGTGAAGAGCAGCTTCAGCCAGGTGTGAAGGCACAAATCCATTTGCAGGCAGTTTAAGGTGAGAGTACGGGGAGGGAACACGGACGTCTGGCTGAAGATGAAGGCGAGCTTGCGGGTGAGGCCGGGTGGAAGGAAGGTCGATTTTTGTTCCCTAAGTGGAGCATGTTGAGAGGTCAAAGAACAGGAAGATATTGAGGGTACTAGAGAGGCGGTGAGGGTGTAGGCAGGAGGGAACTGGAACAGGAGCTTAGGGAAGGAGTCAGCCTCTGGAAGGGGACTGGGTTCGTCCTCAGAGCAGGCAAGGCGCAGACACGTAGGCGTTGTGAGGCTGGGGTGGGACGTGAATGAGGGAGCTGGATCGGCTGGGTTTTCCTTCTGCGTGTGTGCTAAGGAATTGATCTGGGAACCAGGGACTACATCAGAAAGAAAGGAAACGGTTTGGTGCAACAGGTTGTTACCTGGTTGGGACAGGGAGTCAGCTCGGGCCTATTAGTGAGTCACCTGGAGGGGCCAGTTAGAGATTCAAGAATGAGTTTGTAAAGGTGCCAGTCACCACAGCTAGTCACCTTGCAGTTCACCAAGAGACCTGGGAGCAGAGGCAGAGGCAAGCAGTCCCAGACCAGATGGTGGGTAGGCAAAACTGGCCACCCTGGTTGGAGGCTTAGTGCCCTGCCATCTGTAGTCCTGAGGGACACTGTATGGGAGGGGGAGAGCCTGCTCTGTCCCCATTAGTCACCTTTCTGCCCCTGCTTCTCTGAGTAGCCAGTTATTATTCTGTTGTTAATAATTCTTCCAGACCCTTTCTAAAAAAAAAATGCATTGAAATTCTTGCTAGCATGACCTCCTTGAGTAATGAGATTTGTGAGTTTATTAACCTCTGTGAGAAGTGGATTTCCTTGCTCCACGGGAGCGGATAATCTCTCAGAGGAATGGACATTAACACGCTGACCTGGACAGCAAGCTCAATGTCCGAGGGCAGAGTCAGGGTGCGGGCGGTCTATCTGTGCCCTCTTGTCCCGCACCTGGCGTTGTGTGTGTCCTATGGACGGGGGGCTGATGGCCTCTGCACATTTCTCTCCCCTCAGCCCCACTCAGTGAGTCTCGCAGTGGCCCAGAGTTGAGGTGGTCAGAGAAACCAAACCGTAACAAACCCTTGTTTCTTTCAGTGAGTCTAATTCTTTAAGTATGGGAAGGGAAAAGAAGGAGATGGGAGTATTGAGTCTTACGCAGACAAGACTGTCTAGACTGTGTCCATTGACACAGGCCTGGGATTCCACTGTAGTTGGAAGGGGATTAGGATCTGTGCTGTGTGACTGTGGTGGAACACGCCCTCTGTGTTGGCCTTCAGGACTGTACACATACTGGATATTTGACATAAGCTACTTGCGAGGCATCTGTCTAAGTGGCAGTGGTTCGTGACTTCATCCTCATTAGTCTGGCATTTCAAGCCTGCTGTCACCTAGCATGATCTACGTGTCTTCTGTGTACCGGCTTTTCTATATTGTTTATGACATAAAAAAATTATAATACAATGTCACGTTGACCTAATATCATAGTCTTCGTTTCCCCCACCTTTGCCAGCCAGGCCAGTGCAGTCCAATAGAAATATGAGTGCCACTTATGTAGCTTACATGTTCCAGTGTCCACATGAAATAAGTGGAAGAATCAGATGAAGTGAACTGTAGTATAATTTAACCCAGTATATCCAAAATATCACCATTTCAACATGTAATCAATGGTGAGTAAACTAGACATGGTCCCCCTTCCCATGGAATTTACATTCCAGTGAGGGAGACAGACTCTACCCGTCTCTGCCCTCCTCCCCCTCAAAACACCTGTAAACGGATCCACAAATAAAATAACTGCAAGTTATGCTCCGTGCCATGAGGAAAAGAAGCAGAGGCTGAGACCGACTTTAGAATGTACGGTTATGAGATGCCTCTCTGAAGAGGTGACATTTAAGCTGCCACCTCATGTGAAGAGCAGGAACAGAGCATTCTAGGTGGAGGAAGGAGCAGGTACAATGACCTAGACTGGGAAAGAGCTGCCAGGAATGCGTGAGAAACTGAAATCAGAGTGGCGAGGCTGCATGGCAGAGGGTGAGGGGACAGCCCCATGTGGGGCTGGAGAGAAGTAGGTGGGGACAGGGTTGGCCGTGGCATGAACTGTGGCTTGCGTTTGAGATGCACCGAGGTTGAATAAGATGGAAAGATTTTAACGGGGCTGCGACAACGACCCTTCTTCTGTGTTAAGAAGACCAGTGCTCTGTGGAGAATGGGTTGGAAAGGGACAAGCACTGAAGCAAGGAGACCAGTGACAGGGTTCCTGGGTCCCAGGTGCGGGGGGTGCTGGCCGAGGCCGAGAAGGTCGCAGAGGAGAGAGAGAAGTGGGCGGATTCCACAGAAGGTTTGGAGCTGGGTTTGCCAGCGCTCTCAGAGGGGTAAGGCCGCGGTCCCCGAGCCCTCTGGCACCAGGGAGCGGTGCAGCTGTGAGAGTCTAATGCCTGATCTGAGGTGGAGCTGAGGCGGTGATGCTAGAGACGGTGGCTGCAGGTACAGATGAAGCTTCGCTCGCTTGCCCGCTGCTCAGCTCCTGCCGTGCGGCCCGGTTCCTAACAGCCCACGTACTGGTACTGGTCCGCAGCCCAGGGGTTGGGGACCCCTGGGGTAAGGGATGAGGGAGAGGGAGGACATAAAGTGGGCTTCTTGGTTATTGCTTTAAGCACCTAATCACTGTGGGGAAGCCTGGAGGAGGAGGTTAGGGGTGGGTGGGGGAGTCAAGGTCAGGTGTCCACGTGTTAAGCTCGAGGCGGTGAGTGGAGCTGGGGAGAAGGCAGTGAATTATATGCATCTGGAGCTCAGCAGAGGTCCGACTGCTGACAGGCAGGGTGAGGTCATGACTGAGAGGCGGTAGGCAGGGAAGGGGAGGGCTTGGGAGCAGGGAGCACCCATCGTTTAGGTGGCATCAAGGAGGAGCAGCCAGCAGAGAAGATGGAGGAGGAGTGGCTAGTGAGGGAGCGGGAAACTGGGTGGTGGCATCGGGGTGGCCGATAGAGTCGTGTCTCAAGGAGGAGGGCTTGGGCATCATGATCCGCGCTGCCAAGATGCAGCCTGGAACTGGGCAGCATGACGGCTGCTGGTGGCCCTGACCTGAGCAAGCTCGGTGGTGAGGTGGAACCAGGAGCCAGGTGGGTTGGAAGATGGGGAGGCTGGGCAGGCAGTTGTGTGGGGATGTGTGGACCACTTTTTCAAGAAGTTGACTGTTAAGGGAGCAGAGAAATAGGATACTAACATGAGAGGCTGTAGGTAGAGGGAGGATGTCCTTGCGATAGAGCTCAAGCACACGTGACGCTGGCGGGAGGGCTGCCCCAGAGGAGGGGCTGACAGAGGGACCAAAACCTGGAGAGGGTGGCTGGCGGTGGTTCTGGCCACCAGGGGAACGGTCGTCCCTGGGAGGGCAGGAGGGAGGCCACAGTGGGGGCACATGCAAGCAGGCTTGGGTGTGCTGGATGACGCGTGAGTCCGTCGTGGCTCCTGTTTGCTCGGTGAAGCATGAGCCAGGCCATCCGCTGAGAGCCAGGGTGGAGGACGGGGTGTGGGAGTCTGGGGAGGAGAAGAGGGTGCGAAATTGCCTGAGAGTGGATGACAAGCCTACCAGAGAAACGCAGGCTTGTGGGCCGTGGCAGAGTGACAGTTTGAGGTCAGGGAACATGAATTTAAAGTGAAACTTGTCCACCCAGTGTGGTGACATTGAGCAGTTGCTTGGGTGTGGGCATCAGGAGGCAGGTGGCAGGACGCATCAGGCTGAGGGACAGGGATTCTCATGGGATTGGTGACAGTGATAGAGCATGGGGTGGGTCTGGGCCATTCAAGGCAGAGAGTGGAGCTGGAAGGTGCCGGTGGAAAGTGGTGGGTCAGTGGATGGAGGTCTCTGTGGGTGGGCTACCTAAGCCGGTGATCCGGAAGGGTGGGCCGTGGGGGCAGGAAGCAGGGGTTGGGGATTCACACTCTCAGGTGCGTTCCTGGAGACGAGGGCTCCTGGTAAGACTGAGAGAGTGTCACTGGAAGGACCTGGGAACGAAGGCATTTCCGTGGAGGAGGTGAAGGAACTTCGTCCAGGGTGTTGGGGGTTATCCACGTGGATGGTGACAGTGACAGGAAGTGGGCCGAGGAAGAACCTGGGCCTAGAGCCGAAGCCCCGGATCAGCGGCAGGAAACAACTTGGAGGCTTGGTGAGAGACAGATGGCCGGGATGGCCAGGCCTCCGAGGGCATGGGGCGTGGAGCGAGGAGGCACAGGGAGACCTCGCCCTTGTCCCGTTGTTCTCTGCTTCTGTGAGAGATGAGAGGAGCAAGTCAGTGACGTGTACGGCAGAGAAGTGCTGTCCTCTGGGACCAGCCTGGTTTCAATGAAATCACAAAGGTGAAGGGAACATTCAGGCTGGGTTGCTGGCACCTGCAGATTTCAGGGGGTTCACTGAGCCTCCGGAGGGAGAGCCAGTAGGTGGAGGGAAAGACAAGCTCGGGTTGTGAACGAACAGAGCAGGGTGGACCCGACAGCCTGAGTGATGCTGGGTGGCCAGGAGGATGCAGTCTGTCCCGAGGTAGAGGATGATGGCACATGTTCCTGTCTTGAGGCGGAGAGTGGGGCAGATCTTCTCGAGCGCGGGAGAGACTTGGGGATTCGAGCTGATGGTGTGCTCCGTGTGAGTCAGGCTGGCATCCCAAACGCGGACTGAAACGTCAGAGACCTCGGTGGAAGTAGAAATAGCTGTAATGACATAATGAAGGAGGTGATGGGCCTGCTTCCCTCTGCGTCTAGAATGCTGGGCTTGGTTCCGGCTCCAGAGTTCATCATACTTAGATGGGTGGAGGGGGAGCAGAGCAGGAGGGGTCTGGACATGTGTTCTGTGAGGATGATCTGAAGGAGGGATCTTAAAGTGGGGTCTCTAGATGCAGGGTGGGGTCTGCGAGCACCTCTCCCTCCAGTTGGATGGAGAAGTGTACCTACGGGTGTGTACTTCTGGGGAGGTGGTCCATAGTTTTCACCAGACTTTCAAAGGGGTCCCTGACCCGTACGAGATTACAACCACTCGTTTGAAGGATTTGGGTGTTTTAGCTTAGAGGAGGGAGGACTTGAGCCAGGAGGTGAGAGTAGGGGCAGGAGAGAGCATTTCCGTGTAGGTGACCAGTTGACACTTGGGGAGGGAGCTCGCTCTGTGTGGACTCAACTGCTGGAACTCACATCAGTGGGAGGGAGGTGAGGGAGCCTGAGCATACCCGTCACAGGTGGAGTATGCACAGAGCAGGTAACAGAAGAAGGTGGCCTGTGATACTTCTGATGCGAAAGCTTTGTACGAACCTTGTTCTGAGCAATAAACAGCTTTGAGTGTTGCCAGATTTTCCTCGTCCTCGGGGAAACTGTCTTGTGGGCTTAGCTGGGAGACAGCGCATTAATGTCCTCTCTGGGAGTGGACCCTCCACTTCTAGGGGCCTCAGTCAACCCTCCGTGGGGTGGGAACAGTGTTCCTTATGGCATTTTGCTTTGGGTGTGCTCAGCTCCTCCTCACATCTCCTGTAGGGTGGCCAGCCCACCTTCGTGGACCTACAAGTCACCCACCCGGATGGTTTGAGGCTCAGGTTCCCTTTTGTGACATGAGCTGTGTAAGACAAGCACAGAAGTGGGCCCACAGACCTGGCTTGAGCACAGCTGTTTCTGAGGGGGTCTGTACGCCCCCTGCACCCGGCATGGCCTCAAGGGGTTTTGGACTCCCACCTTTCTTTGACACCAACAGCGTCTGACCCACTAAATTTAAAAGTGACTCCCCTGGGACAAAACTGATGCTTCATCGAGTTTGGTTTTGTCAGAGTTTCCTGCTTTTTTTAATTTTTCTCTTTAAAAAAAAACAAAAAAACAGGCATGCCTCACCAAGGATGAAATATTCTGGAAAACTGGAATTGGAATCCCACAGCCTGACTGAAGGCCATATCACTTGCTTCAAGGGAGGGAGCTAAAAAAAAACCCACTCCTTGGCTTCTCCCATGCATTTTAAATGTTCTGAAAGCTTTGCCCACAGAGGAAACAATGCCTCATTCCTTAAATAATTAAGTGGAATTCACTGAGAATGGAGTGTCGCCCAGGCCTGGTCACACTGTCGCCCTCAGAGCCTCTCTCCCAAGGGGAGAGCTTGGGCCTGTGCCTGGGGACGTTGTCGGCAGAAAAAGTGATGCAGCTTCCCACAGCTGCCTTTCAAGCACTTGGTGAAATTGGCACAACCCTGGAAAAGTCATGAACAAGGCTGAAGGAGGCCTGGGATACAACGCAGGTTTCCCCTGAGAGGCTGCATCCATCATGTTTGTATCCCCGTGAATTCTTAGTTGGTCTTACTTGTCCCTTTATTGCCACGTGAGATGACCGTGGCCTCAGGCCAAGTCTGTATCCTCCCAACCACAATAGCATTGGCACTGGTGTCTGTATGTACTTGGAAATTTCTGGAGAATCTGTGCAAGGAAGAGAAGGCTACTTTAGGTTCTATCAGAAGACCCTCCCTTAGGAGCAGTGGTGGCATCTCAGAACTGGCCAGTTATTTCCTAGGTGTCTGCCCATTCTGTAGTCACGTGGGCTCTTTTTCTCTGAGGTCACAGAATGGGATTTGCAGGGATTCACACAGCTGTCTGAGTTTTCTACGGATTTCTTTCTCCCAGAATCCACCAAGCCATCCCTTTGCCTTCCTTTTCTCATCCTTCTGTCTCCTGGTTTCTCCCTGGTCCATTTTCTCAGATTTCAGTAGAAGTTCTCAGAATGACTTCATTCTTCGCTGTTGTTGAATTGCATGTTGTGATCACATCTAGTAAGACATTATTCAGATCACATGATAGGAGTCTAAATCTCAAACAGGTAAACCTGTTAGGCCGGGTCTCCATCAGATTAGTTATGCTGATATTAAGATTGACACAGGAAGGTTGTAAGCTCTCCAGACATTGCTCACCCTCTTTTTGGCCATGGATCACATTCTTTCCCATTCTTGTCAGTGCTTCATGATTTAGGCAGTTGGTTGCCTGAGTTGTCTGTCCCAGAGATGCACGAGAGCTCCTTCCTTCCTTCCTTCCTTCCTCCCTCCCTTTCTCCCTCCCTCCCTCCCTTCCACCCTTCCTCCCTTTCTCCCTTCCTCCCTTTCTTCCTTTCTTCTTCCCCACTCCCCCCTTCCCAAGTGCTGTAGCTACTTTGCTGTAGCTGGGCTCTCCTAGCTATAATGGAAGGATCTGCCTATTGGGAACGTAGCAGGAAGGTGCTTTAGTGACATGGTTTCAGGACTGGTTTCCCAGTCAAACAGCACTTTACTTCCATAGAAGTTGGAGTTTCAAGCCCCTCCATTCTAGATGAGGAATCAAACTGAGTCTGACGTAGTGAGATTTGATTCTCTACATGCACCTTTCAAAACTTAATTGCTTAGTTTGTCTTTTTTCATAGAGCAAGTCTCTTACCCACTAGTGGCTAAACTAACCTAGTGGATCTGAGTGCAGGTTGATGAGGAAGTCAGACTGAAATTTTGATCTGAAACCTAGATAGGATCTAGTTACGTGGGTCGTTTCTTTTGCAGGAAGAAGTTCACGGTTGAGGGTTTTCCAGGCAGTCTGTTTTTAGAATGAACATTTTCAGGTAGCCGCTGGAACTGATAACAGGTAAAATCAGTCTCCCCACATTCATGCCATCAAATATTTTCAGGGCAGAGGCAGAAACCACCGTATACACTCAACCTTCTGTGTCCAAGGGCTTCTGGTGTTTTCTGCTTGGGCTTATCAGAGTCACCAGCTTTATTTAGGTCACCTGCGTTCAGGTGACAGCCAGTGACAACAGAACTGCATCCAAGCAGTTCAGGTAGAGGCTGCCCTTGGAAGCAGCAGATTTGCTTTTTTAGTTCAGCAAGTGTACTTCTTACATCCTAACTTTGCTCCTTGGTTTACTAAATTAAGTAATGTTTACTGAGTACTTCCAGGGTGACTAAGATGAATTTGGCCCTGTCTTCGTAGAGCTTACAGTATAGGAGAGAAAACTGATTAATTACAAAGAATAATTATAATTCCTTGATCCAAAAATGTGAGAAGTGTGTGCTGGGCGCTGTCCATGGTATCGGGGTATCGGTGAACCAGACAGATGAGTCTGTGCCTTCACGAAGCTTGCATTCTAATGAGACGCAGAGCAAATAAAAACATAGCAACCAAGTACATTTCGTGGCACATTAGAAGGCAAAAAGTGCCACGGGAAACAGAGGCAGGTAAAGGTGATTGGGAGCATGGGCTGGGCCAGTGGGGCCAGGGCGGGGGGTCAGGTGCAGAGACCGAGGTGCATGAAGCGAAGATTGCAGATGGGTTGGAGTCGAGAATAAATGACACCTTAACGGGGAGCTGGAGAAGCTGAATGAGAGGAGAGAAGAATTCAAGTGACCGGAGGCCAGTTGGCAGGACCACCCACGTGTGTAATGAGATACCTGAGAGTCAGGACAGGACCAGTGTGGGAGAGAGGGTGGTGATCTAGGAGCCGAAATCACTGAGAAATGAGGGGGAGTGACACGGAGGTTATGGTGACGGCAGCAGTGAGGGGGAGTGGATGACAGAGTCTGATGACAGGAGGTTCAAAGCTGGAAGGGAATTATCTGGAGGGGCAGTGAGGAGCCTCGTGGTCCAGGCGTGAAGAGCGCTCTGCAGGAGAGCCACGGGTGTCCTGAGGGCAGATAGTAGGGTCTTCTGGTCCGGAACAGAGAGGCTGGGGAAGGCTTCGTAATGTTGCCGTTTATAATAAGAAACATATACTTGGTCTTCCATTCCCAGCACAGAGCTCCTAAAACCCTTGAAGTCTCCCAGGAGAAGAGCGATAAATGTATCTCTTGTTCTGTTAATGAGGTGACCTTTGGAGAGCACCTAAGGATGGGAGCTGTTTTCCCGGGGAGCCAACCAAGTGATCAGAATGTTGGAACTTTCAGTACTCCTACGCACCCCTCCCTGGAGGGGACAAGGGCTGGAGGTTGAATCAATTGCCAATGACCAGTGATTAAATCTGTGGGGCCTATGTAATGGAGCCTCCATAAAAACCCAAAGGACGGGGTTTAGAGAGTGTCTGGGCTGGTGAACACGTGCAGATGTGGGGAGAGTGCACGCCAGAGGGCACGGGAGCTCCACAGCCTTCCCCCGACCTTGCCCTGTGCACCTCTTCCATCTGGCTGTTCTTGAGTTCTACCCTTTATAATAAACTGGTGTTCTAGTGAGCAACACGTTTCTCTGAGTTCTGTGGGCTGCTCCAACAAATTAATAGAACCCGAGGAGAGGGCCTTTGGAATCTCCCATCTTTAGCCAGTCATTCAGAAGCACAGGTGACAACCTGGACTTGTGATTGGTATCTGAAGTGGGGGCGGTTTTGTGGGACTGAGCCCTTGACCTGTGGGATCTGACACTTTCCCTTAGTAGACAGTGTCGATCTTGAGTTGAATTGTGGGACACCCAGCGGTGTCTCAGAGTAGAATTGGGTGCAGAATCTTGGCTTCCCTGAAGAAATGCCATTTGAGAGGGTGACGCAGGGATAGATGTGGTCCTGAGGAGGAGGAGAGGGAGCAGGAAGTCTCCAGGGGTACAGGGTCAGTAGGAACCAGGCACGCTGGTGGGATGCCCGTTTGTTCAGTGCTGTGTCGGGAAGAGCCTTGTTTTGGAAGCTACAGAGAGACCTGGGGTCCAGATGGAGATTCTTGGTGGCCACCTGTGAGCCTGGCCGTTGAAGCGCCAGGTCAGCTAGCAGCTGCCTGCTGCCCCATCTTACCGATCGGGTAGTTGCTTGATCTGCATGGTCTAAACAAGCCTGAGATACACTTTCAGGGCTGGAGGCTCTTGGACAGGACTCTGAGGGTTTGGGGAATTTGGAAGATACTCTCTGGGCTCGTGCTGACTGTTGGGACTTGGGGGAAAGGCTGCAAGGATGCTATTGGTGGGCAGGACTTGGCTTTCCGAGTCATTCCTAGGGCCTGGGACGACAGCCTTGGTAAGGGATGGATAAGGATGAACCTATTTGCCCAAGGCCTGCCGAGCAGCTCAGGTGGGCTCCAGCTTGCACGCAGCATGGGGGGTGGGGGTGGGGAGGGCAGCAGAACAGTGGAATGAGTATGAAGGAGCTTGAAACACGCGTTGGGCTAGATGGCTGAGGTCACTCACTTAATAGCCGTATGTGGCCTTGGGCAAGTGACTTAATCTTTCCTCCTATTTTCTTTTGTAAAATGAAGACACAGACTCTGGTTTTTCAAGATTGTTGGGAAAATTAGATGGGACATGTATGTCAGTGCCCAGCATGATGGCAGCACACAACAGGTGACTAATGCATGCTAGCACTTTCAGGAAGTACCTTGTCTCAGGTCCTGCTGTGAGACCTGGGTGGCGAGGATCTCAGCATTTGCTGTATGCATGCTAGCACTTTCAGGAAGTACCTTGTCTCAGATCCTGCTGAGACCTGGGTGGCGAGGATCTCAGCATTGCTGTGTGACCATGGAAAGGCATTTCTGATTTAAAAAACTGATCTCTTAGGAGAGGAACATGAATTGCTCTGAAGATGTAAATGCATGTGGAAATTGAATCGAGGCTGGAAGGCTGTGGCAGAGCACCGGGCAAAGAGAAACACGAAGTGGGGAGGTGACTGCACACGAGCCCTTGTCACCCTTTGGAAGAGCCGGGCAACGTGCCCTTGGTGCATGGGAACAGCATGGGTCTTTCTTGAGCCAGTCTCCTGCTGGCACACGTGGCCCCGCTGTCTGACACCTGCTGCCGCCTGGTCATGCTAAGAGTCATGCATCAGACCTTTTCCAAAGGGAGAAGACACTGACGACCCAGTTCTGTGGCCCTGCACCAGATTCCCCATAACCTGCTGCCCACACACAGCTAGTGGGGTGACGAGAAGACACATCATTCTTCTGTTAGCCGTTGCTCTCTGTCTACAGAAGGCCTGCCAGTCTCTGCACATCCCCTCCAAGGCCAGAGACGTGTGAAGCTCCTTTGCGGAGCATGCACTTCCATCCCTGTCGCTCTCTCTGTCACATACCCTTCTCTCTCCCCTCTTTGTTGGGACATCTCTTCTGGGGGTCTGGGTCTGGCTGTGATCTGGCACGTAAGACGTAGTCGTGGCCCTTGAGCTCACCCTGACTGCTGCTTTACAGCCTCTTTTCAGGCCAGGCAGGGCACATGCGAAAGGTCATTAGTATGGCACATGGGGGCAGAGGGAGAAGGTCGCTGTAGGGAGGCCATAAGCCAGGCCACCAGCTGTGCTGAGCCAGCCTGGAGCTGAGCAAGTCCCTGTATCTCAGCATGCGTGTGCACACACGCGTGTGCACGTGCACGTGTAAAGCATTACCTAGCAGCTCTGCTAGAGACGACATCCCACGTCTCTCCAGCGGAGATCTGCTTGTTTGCTGGGTGGGGATTTTGCAGGATCCCACTAGCCAGCAGGTGGTCACTCTATTCCAAGAGCTTTCTCTATGAGAGAGCTGCAGAGGCTCCGGAAATGAAGACCTGATCCCCGCCTGAGGGGGCTTACAGCCCATTTTAGGGTACAGCATACCTGTAACTATCCAAAGACAAGGGAGAGTAACATGAGGGCCGCAGAGGAGCTGCGCTCCATGGGTAGGTTTGGTCGGTGCTGGAGCTGATACCACTAATGGAAAAGGTGACCAGTTTGCACTTGGCCTTGAAGAACGTGGGACTCTGACAAGTGGGGGTGGGCTGAGTGGGGGTGCAGATGAGCAAGGGGCATTCCAGGGAGAGGCACAGCTTATCTGTGGGCACAGATGTGGGGTGAGCAGAAATCTCTGCTTTGTTAACCTACTTCTGTAGTTTGGGTAAGGGATCGATGGGGAGGAGGCCACAGGGTCAGGTAGAGACAAAAGTGGGCAAGGACATGGATTTCAGCTCTGGGGGTGGCCTGCGCAGCCTGTTTATGGCTAGCTGGACGTGGTGGACGCCTGTGGTTGCTTCGAATGGGGTGCAGTTGACGTGGCGTAGTACAAGGGAATCAGGCACAAAAAGGCACCCTTCCCTCGTATGTCACTTGTTTGAGGTCCACAAGGGCTGACTTTGGACTGGACATGGCCTTGCTTGGCTCCCCCGAGCTACCACACACCTAGGTGTGGAGCTTGGCACAGACTATTTTTGTGCTCTTTCAAACACTCGTGTTTATTTTTAAACTCCAGCCTTTGTAAAGCAGGGACGTATCGTGCAGGCTTTGCTTTTGAGTGAAAAGGTTCTCTTGGGCCGATGGAACCTGCAAAAGATGTTCTTGGTTTAAAGTTGTACATTCTCTTTATTTAATGCCTCGGTGCATGTACTTCCAACGCTGCAGGGAAGGCCACACAGCAGTTTGCTTTTTAAAAAATCCTGGAAAGAGGAAACCCACATGCAGTTTGCCAGTTCCCTAATTTGTCCTGGCAGATCTGTGTCATAAGCAGTGGTGCTCAGACAAGCTGGGATGTAAATCTGAATGCTGCCATACCCCTCAGCCTCCTGCCAGTAGGGGCCCATGGACAAGGGCCTCTGAATAGAATGTCTGTTATCTTTTAAGCATATGGAAGTTATAACTGAAAAGTTAATGAGATTAACTTAGATTTTAAGGTGGAAGATTTAGCACAAGTGCTTATTTATGCCATTCTACCCCAGAACCCATTAAAATGATAATAGAGAGATTATTAAAAGTACAATCCCATGACAACAAAGTGAATGGAGGGGAGTTATCAGCAAGTGAAAGATGGCAACAAACTTCTGGTTGATCTAAAGCAGGGGGAAGAATGGTGGTGTCAGAAATACAGCAGAGGAGAGAAATACAGTCTCTGAGCCCTAACTTCACAGAGGAGGGGGCCGCGGGGTCAGGGCAGGGGCCAGTCTGCCCTGCAGGCTCCAGAGCAGAGCTTCTTAGGAAACCTGCAGGTCCAGCCAGGGCAGGGATGAGAAGTGATGCTGAAAGCTGAGACTTCAAGTGGTAGTCTTGGAGACACCGCGTTTCTTAGAGGAAAATGAAACAAGTGAGCTCCAGGGGCAGAGACAAATCGGACGTGGAGCCAGGGCGGTGGATGGTATTTAAAGCTACACACTAGGTAAGATCAGCTAGAGTGAGAACACGGAGCATTCTAAAGCTGAAGGCAGGAAGAGGAAGAGCCAGCAAGATAAACTTCTCACCAGATAGAACGAATGCGAGACAATAGTAAAGCAAGGCCTTCAAGGTTGTAAGGGAAATCATTTTTTAACCATTGAGAAAAAATTTACATCCCATGTGGTAGACTGAAAAACATCCCCCTCCCCATAGGTATTGGGTCCCAATCTTTGGAACCTGTAAATGTCACCTTATATGATAAAGGGTTTTTGTAGATGGGATTCAGGTAAGGGGACATGAGGGGATTATCTTGAATTATCCCGGTGGGCCCTCAATGCAATCCCAGGTGTCCTTATGACAGATTTTACTACACACAGAAGAGAGAGGGGATGGCAGGACCCCAGCAGAGACAGATTTGAAGATGCTAAGCTGTAGGCTTTGAAGGTGATGAAAAGGCCAAGGAATGCCCCTCTAGAATCTGGAAAAGCCCAGGAAATGGGTTCTTCCCTAGAGCCTCCTGGGGAAGCCTGACTCTCCTGACATCTTGGTTTTAGCCCAGCAAAACTGACTTTGGACTCCTGGTCTCCACGCTGAGAGAAGGCAGAGAGTGAAGGCAACTGCAGACATGCAGGGACTCAGAGTCGAGGGTCTACACCAGCAAAACAAGAGTGAGGACTATGAAGGAGGCAGTGGGGACAAAAGAGATTTGGTGGCTTCTGGGAGTCTAAAGAAAAAGAACTCACGGACAGACACATGGCCATGAGCGGGCCTCGGAAGCTCACAGTCCAAGTTAGAACTGGCAGTCACTGCTGCAAGAAAGAGATCTTCAGGACGGAGCCTGGAGGGATTCCAGACCATGGACAGAATGAGCAAGAAGCTGGAAGGCACTAGGTTATGGAAAGATGGGCTGTGCTTCTTTTCTCAATAGGAAAACGTAGGCAATAGAAAACTCCACAAAAAAATAAACACAATTACCAGCAGCTTACATTCCAAGTGTGAAGCACAATGAGACACCACCTGCTTGTAGAGCTAGGAGAGAGCTAGAGAGGAGACGCTTCTCGTTGACCTCGATGCTAAGGACTCTTCCTGGGAGGAGCGCTTGGCTCTTGACTGTACAGAAGGAAATGTAATTCCGGCACATTTCTTGGCTCTGCAGGGAACAATATTTATACAGTCATAACAGTGTTCTCTTTTTTAAATGGCTCCATAGTACTCCATTGTGTTAATTTATTGACTTCACTCTTCTTGGTACTGGACTTTTCATTTTGTTTCCGGTTGACCTTTTTATAAATAATACTGGAATCTACAGTCGATTTGCTCCATCAAGCCTCTTTGTGGGAAGAGCTAGAAAACTGAATTGTTATATTAGTAATGTGTAATTATGTATAATAGAGGGAGAGGACCCCAAGCACAGGAATGATGGTCGAACTCTGAAGGGAAGTGGTCGATGGCTCATCTAGAATGTCCCCCTTACAGCGCAGGGCATTGGGCCAACAGGCCAACCTGCCCTTGGTCGTCCCCAGTCCTATATAGATGAGCAGCAGGGTCCTGTGTGCAGAAAGGATGTTGGATGGGGTATGCACACTGACTTACAGTCTGGTGCAAAGGGGAGAAACCTGAGCTTGTTTATATGCTGACAGAAAGGATCCAGAACAGAGAGGCTCTTGTTGTCACCGAGGTCATCATTCGCTAGTCTTTTTAATGTCATGGACAGATGAGCAACATTGGTAAATGGACAAGACTGCTCATAGTCAGAAGTGACCTGCTGGCATTCCAATTGTCCCAGACTGCTTTATACCTGGGGAGTCGAGGACATCCCCTTTGTCAGCAGGCTGCTTGTTCCCAGCTCAGTGACATCTTTGTACAAATGAGGAAAAGCCACTTCTTTCTGAAGGCACCTTCTGGTTATCTGCTGTGCACCGGGTGTCATTTGACAGAATAAGTATGCAAATCTTTGTTGAGCACTCTATGATCGATGCCCAAGGGAGATGTGGGCACTGAGTTCGGGAGAGACACCTGGGCCAGAGATGTACCCTTGGGCATCATCATGTAGAGATGGTTCTCGAGGCTGCGAGAGTGAGTGTGTGCTAAGGTGGGTCCTGATGTTCAGGTAGAGCACAGAGGAGACTCCAGTGGGAGGAGAATCTGAGCACCAGGATGTCATGTTCCATGGCTTATGGGCACTGTCCCAACAGCATCCTGCTGCCCTAGGGGATCCTGGCACAGACCTCTGGGTGCCATACCAGAGCTCGACACACCGTACCTGAGCGTCTGCACCCTCAGGTGCTGGCTTCCTACGCCTAGTACTCTGCCTGCCGGTGTCACTGCCATGAGTGCTGTCGGGAGGGATGATATCTCATTCATCTCTTTGTCCCTAGGGCCAAATGTTAGCTTTTTGACGTACTCTTAGGAGTGTAGATGGAGGTCCAGACTTGGATGCGTGGGTGATGCAGGCTCCAGCAGCCCCACCTGCCCTCAGCCCTGTTTTCCTTTGGGACATTCGCTGCTCAGATGTAATGATGCCCACTCTGGACTGCTCTACTGAGTCTATGTTCCAGCCGGGACCAGCTCTTGCAGAGCTCTGGCCTCAGCAGCTGTCCTGACACAGTTTAGGGTCATCTGAAAGAGGCCTTCTATGGGGCTCCCACACCTGTCTTTTTGGAACAGATGAGCTGGGTACACTTTTGCCCTTGACATTGTGGGAAATAATAGAAAGGAGCTTTGCCTTGCTGGGTACATGTGATATAACTTCCACATTCCATCAAAGCCAAATAAATTAGTTTAGCAAATATTTTGGACCTATGTGCGTGGACTGCAGCAAATAAAGAATTGGTGGGAGGCGCACTGTTTCTGCGTGTCAGTAAACTCGTTGTGGCTCTAGGATAGTGGATTTATTTTTATTTACTAGGTTTCCTTCCTTAAGACACAGTGCTTCAGCCTCATAATATTACATTCTAAATGGTCACTTCTCTGCACGTTCTCTGGGACTTGTGTCCCCGGGGGCAGATCCCCGCTGCTTGCACCTTCCAGTGTGTGTCTGGAAGGTGCAGTCTGTTATGTTCAAGATCCTTAGGTCCAAAGGAAATGGCAGTTCTAGTTATTCCCGCATAGGGGCCTGGGAGAGCAAGGACAG
>NW_006430726.1:4511235-4545603 GCF_000325575.1 Pteropus alecto | reverse complement strand
GGAGCAGTTGCTGGAGCTGGTATCTAATGTCCCTTTGTCTTTGGCTGGAAACCTATCAATTCTCGAGACCACCCTGCTGATTAGAAAGCTATTTAGCAGTTACATGTGACTTTGGTCAATAAAGAAATGAGAAAACAAATTATTCTTTCATTAATAGTGCCTGGAGGGCCAAAATCTTTCAATAAATGGGGTCTCCTGATTTGGGGAGATCCCTTCAAGCACCTGGGTGCTGAGAAGGCACCTTGGGTAGAACAAGTTCCATTGGCACCGAGTCCCCATTCATTCACCTCTGTTCCTTTGCTATCTGAACTTTTTTAGAAAGCTCTTTGTTGAGGTAAATCGACATACAAAAAGCTGTTCACGTTTAATGTATGCAACTTAATGAGTTTGGGGAGAAGTACACACACACACCATGAAACCAGCGCCACAGTCTGTGCCATGAACATACCCGTCACCTCCGAAAGCTTCCTCCTGCCCTTCTCGTTGTGTGTGTGTGACGAGAGCACAGTAGCATGAGCTCTACCCTCTTTACAAAATTTTAAGTAAACAGTGTAATATTATTAACTATACACTTGGCCCTTCCCGTCTGTGGGTCAACCAACCACAGATTGAAAATATTTGGGGGAGATTTATGTTGTCGCTGACATACATTATGTACAGACTTTTTATTCTTGTCACTATTCTTTAACAGTACGGAATAACTAATACAGGAAAGAGGCATAAGAACTACACAGATTGACTAAATATTAAACCAAGCGGGATTCAGAGCCCTCCATGTGCTGTCGGACTCGGAACCTGGTTGATCAGCCACGTGGCCCAACCACAAGGAACCTGCAGAACAAAGAAGGTTCCTGTAGGGTACCAGCTGTTTGCCCATACCTTTAATGCTGACCCACGCCATAAAAGGAACACAGGGAGACAAAGGCTTTAAGCCGTACCACACACAAGTTAAAGATAAACCCAACCATTCATTCCATTCTTTACCCCCTATAATCAGTCATTTTTCACAGAAACTAAAAAATATGTATATAAACCCAGGTCTTTCTATGCTCGGGGTCTCATTCTCTAACTGAGAGGAGACCACGCTCTGTCTATGAAGTGTTAATTCCTTCTCTAAAAAACTTCCCTCTGTCTTTAACTCAGGCTTGCTCTTGAATCCTTTCCTGCGTGAAGCCAGGGACCCTCTCTCACTGTAGGGCTTGAGTTCCCACTTGGGTCAGGATTCGCCCCGTCCTGCACTGTAATGACTATTTACATAGCATTTACATTGTATTAGCTATTATAAGTAATCTAGAGATGAGTTTAAGTATGTGGGGGGATCTGCATAGGTTATATGCATATACGACGTCATTTTACACAAGGGACCTGAGCATCCTTGGATTTAATACCTGTAGGGGGTCCTGGCACCAGTCCCCAGCAGGTACTCGTGGGTGACTGTAGGCAGGATGCCATAGGAAGTTCTGGATAGCACCTGCCTCTCTCCCTCTGTCAGCTCCGGTGTTTGGGGCCCTCTTATACCTGTTTTATTTGGTCCAGGCGGTTCCATATTTTACCTTACGCTTGGTAAGTAGGAGACGCGGCCCCCCGACCAGACATGGTTTCACACTACAGCAAGGCTCACTGATTCATGTCGCATGCTCTCAGTAAACCTACTCCATCCTCTTTCCCGTGCACATGCAGGTGCTCAAGCTCAGACAGGTGTGAGCTCCCTGTATTCTGAGGCAGAGGCCATGCGGTCTTGTTTCCTGGGGTATGTTAGTGCCCAGCACAGGTGACCTGTGGAGCTGCATAGTAAATATTTAAGTCAATATATATTTACATTAGTGTACATATTTTTGAGAATGGGAGCATAGTATGATGCTACTTTGTAACCTTCCTTTTCAGTTAATGTTATGTCCTTGACATCCACAGTACTAGTGTTGGCTAGCTTTTGTTGGAATTCTGGAACCTGTGAGTTCTTTTTTTTCCCTTTTTGTTTTGTTTTGTTTTATGGTTTTTGTTTGTTTTTGTTGACCTCTGAAGCAAGAAGTCTGGCTAGTCCTGTTCAGAAGGAAAGGAGACAGAGACTGAGACTCAGCAGCACTTGGTGGCCCTTATTTAATTGTAACTTCTGAATGTAAGTCATTGAACTGTAATCTAATGAAGTAGAGAATAAATCATAATGGATAAAGAAATAGAAAACATCTTTCCATATTAGTAAATATGCACTCAGCATTTTTAAAGGCTGAATGGTATTTCTTGCATGAATATATTATACTTTATCTAACCAATCCCTCCCTTTGGAACATTTAGATGGTTTACAGAGAGGGAGGCGGGGAGGGAGTTTGGTAAACAACTCTTCAGTGACTGTCCTTTGCCTGAGTACCTTTGCATATCTTCGTTTATTGCCCTTGAATAGATTCCTAGAAAAGGAGCTGCTTGGCTTCAGGAGTATGCATTTTTAAGGCTTTTGATACGTAATGATAAATTACCTTTCAGAGAATTCTATCAAGTTACACCCCATTGGTGGTATAAAAGAGACAGAACCTTTCATTCTAGCAGACCGGAAATCTTTCTTTATTGTGGGAAGATGCACACAACGTGGAATGTCCCACCTTAACCATTTTAAGCGCACAGTTCAGTGCATTCACGTTGCTGTGCAGCCATCACCACCACCATCTCCAGAACTTTTTCAACAGGGAGTTGATTATTTTTTCAGTCTTTGCAATTGATGCCGAAGGCTCTTATTGTTTTAACTCACATTTCTTTTTTACTGAGAAGGTGTAACTCGCTGTGGACATTTTTGTTTCTCTTCAGTCTTTGGCCTCCTGGACTCCTTTGAGCCATTCGATGGGGTGGACCGTGCCCTGCTTGGCACTCTGCGCTTCCCGGGGCTCCGAGTTCATATTCTCTGCTGTTCCTCCTCCCGTTTGCCCCGCACTCTCACCTCCTTTGCTCCTGCCTGCTCAGTGCTCACGTTCCAGTGTTATTCTTTGGGGTTGCTCCTCGGCACAGCGTCCTCCTGAGGCCTCCCCAGGTGCTGCCTTCAGCACGCTCTGCTCTTGTTGTTATAAAACATATGTGATGTGAAATTTAGTATTGGAACCGTTTTGCTGTGAATTCTCAATTCAGTGGCATTAAGAACATTCACGGTATTGTGCAGCCATCACCACTAACCTTCTCCAGAACTTTCTCGTCTTCCCAAACAGAAACTCTGTGCCCATTAAGCAATAACCCCCACTGGCAAACACCGCTCCACTGCCTGTCTCTATGAATTTGCCTGTTTGATTCATATAAGTAGAATCACACAATATTTATCCCTTTGTGTTTGGCTTACTTCACTTAGCATATTTTCGAGGATCATCTGTGTTGTGGAATATATCAGAATCTCATTCCTTTTCATGTCTGAATATTATTCCATCATATGTATGTAACACATTCTGTTTATCTGTTCATCTGTTGGTGGACATTTGGGTCGTCTCTATCCTTTGACTATTGTGAATAATGTTGCTATGAAGATTAGTATCCGAGTCCCAATTTCATTTCTTTTGGGTCCATACCTGGACGTGGAATGCTACATCATATGGTAAGTCTATGTTTAACTTTTTTTTGAGGAGCTGCCAAACTGCTCCCACAGCCCCAGCATACTTTTTGAACAAACGACCAGAGGGGATGGTACCTGAGACTCCCCAGGGTGCCAGGCTGAGGGACTCTGCCCTGCACAGAGCCTAAGCCAGGGAGTGAGAGAAAGGGATCCAGGCAGAGGTGGTGGGGCGAGAACCATTCCCTAAGGCGTGCAAAGCCTGGCTGCGTCATCCGCTGTCTGCCTGCTGGTAGTTTACCTCTCTGAGCAGTGGCTTCTGTGGCTCCAGGGAGGGTGACCTTAGAGGGAGCTGCCATTGGGCTGAAATGATAGCAGCAAGGACCGTGGCCAAGACGAGTGAGCGACAAGGCTGTGCGCTCTGGGCCGCAGGCACCAGGTCAGACTCTGAGGCCCAACCGGCTGGCACCACTGACTAGGAGGCAGCCAAGGGGTTTCCAGCTGCACCAGAAGAAGTTTTAGAAGGATCTGGAGCTCTCCTCTCCTTGGAGCACAAGCCTCTGTGACATGGTCATCCATGGTCCGCAGGTTTCTTTGTATCTCCCAGAGTTTGCCTCACCTAAAAACCATTTGTTTCAGTATTTACCAAACTCTTCTCTTACCTCTCTCTAAACCCCAGTTGTATGTGTTTTCAGTATTTCTAAAAGCACTTTTAGAAAGTTATCTTAATAAGAGACCCTGAAATAGGCAGCCTGAAATAGTATGATATGGGCTCTTTCCTTGGGCAGCAGCCAACCAAAAAGGCAGAGAGGCCCAGAGCGGGTGCACATTCCGTCTGCTTGGGGTAGGTGGCGTTCTGTCAAGTACGTGATTGTTCCTCTAGCAATGTGCTGAGTATCTTTTAGCCTCCACTTCACACCTGCTAGCAGGGCTGTAGTTAGAAAGACAGACAATAACAAGCTTTGGCGAGAATGTAGACAAACCGGAACCTCAAACACTGCTGGTGGGAATGCAGTGGAATCAGCCTGGCAGTGCCTCAGACAGTTAAGCCACCATCTGACCCAACACTTCTACTCTTAGGCATTTACCCAAAGGCCCGAAAGCACGTCCACACAAAATGCTGTACGTGGAAGTTCACATCAACGTTGTTCCAACATGGAAAACATGCTCCATAACGAAAGCTGGACACAAAGACCACATGTTGTATGAGTCCATTTATATGAAATGTTCCGAATAGGCAAATCCGTAGACAGAAAGTAGATGAGCGGTTGCCTAGAAGTGGGAGGCAGGGACAGGAATGGGGAGACACTGCTAATGGGTTCTGGCTTTCTTTGACAGGGGGATGAAAATGTTCTAAAATTAGATTGTGGTGATGGTTACGCAGGCTCTGGATGCAGTAAAAAAATCAGTGAATTGTATATTTTATATAAGTGAGTTGTATGGTATGTGAGTTAAAGCTCAGTAAAGCTGCTTTTTAAAAAGTCAAATATGGAGCAAGAAGACTCAGCGATGCTAAGTTTTCTGGCTGGGAGTGGAGAGGAAGCCTGAGTGGACCACCCAGGGAGATCTTGGAAGGCAAACAGGTCCCTCTCCAGGGTGACTGCAAGGTTAGAAGACTAGACTGGGGAGCCCACGGCAGTTGAGCAGAAATCGTGGGTAGGTGGAACCATTTTGGGGGAGTCCATAAGGGAGAGAAAGGAGGAAAGGGACAACCGAACCAGGAGGCCCCCAGGACAGTGGCAGGAACAAGCGGGAGAGGCAGGAAAGAGTACTGGGGTTCAGGAGTCCCCGGGGCCACTCCGTCTACCTGATCTTTCCAAAAAGCCATTTGGCTACGCATCATATTAAAAGCCATCACCTCACTACCTTTTCTGAGAAAGGAAAACAATATGGTGGATGTCTGAAATACACGCTGAAAAGATTTAACAGCCCTCACTGTCTCAGGAACATAATGGCGTTGGTTTCATTTTAATTCTAGTTTCTGTCAGGACTCTTTCTACCTGTCAGGGACCAAGCTAAAGAAGAGGTGGGTTGCCCCCCAAATCACACTGTATCTCTTCTTTAGGAATAAGGGAGGAACTGAAATAGGGGATGCTCCCTAGCATGCTCTGACCACTGTGTGACCTTGGCCAAGTCACTTCACTCTCTGAAGCGGGGACATTAATATAACCACCTCAAGGGACTGTTCAGATATAATGTTACAGTGTGTGCAAAATGCTTCTTTGTTATTAATAGCAACCTGTCAAAGGAATATTAATTACAGGTGTGAATGTTAGTTATAGAACTGCCACTATCAGGAAGACAACCTTTTCCACCTTAGACAGCTTACTTGCCCCAAGAGCTCTCTCTCCCTATTATGGTCAGCAAATTAAACAAGCAAAACACTTCAAAAAGAGTAACTGTGCTTTCATAATTAAAACATATTTTTTTTCAAAGTTTAAAAAACTTAGTGGTCTGGGAATTCTTTTCTCCTTTACTGGTGAATTAGTACTAATTATAGCAAATTGGTTTCGTGACAGATTTTTCCCTTTCGGGTTCCAGGGTGGCAGCAAGAGGGACTCTTGTGCCAGTTCTAGAAGCCAGCCCACGTTTGGGATATGGCTACCACTCTGAACTTGGGGTTTGGGGGAAAAGCTACTTTTGCTTTCCTAGGAATCACTCTTGTTTAAAAACAGAGGTGCGTGGTGTGAAGAGGCTGGTAGCTTGCAAGGTGTCAAACACAGAACCAGAGGTGCCGACATACCTCAAAAGAGCACTTGTGATGTTTTCATTCACACTACCAGTTGGCATCTCAGGCTAATAGATATTTTATGTGTGTATCATATCAAAACTTTATTTGCAGAATTAGGTGGCAGATTTTGAAAAAACAAAACAAAACAGGACTTCTACCTAAATTCAAATTTCATATAAACAATGTAGATTTTAAAAATTACTTTTATTGAGTTCTAATTCAGATACCATAAAATTCACACTTTTCAAGTGCGCAATTCAGTGGTTTTTAGTTAATTCACAGAATTGTGCACCCATCACCACTATTCAATTTCAGAGCATTTTCATCACCTCCTATACTCATTAGCAGTCACTCCCATTGTCCCCTCCTTCCAGCCCCTGGCAACCACTAATCTATACTCTGTCTCCATGGATTTGCCTGTTCTGGACATTTCATAGAAATGGAATACAATACGTGGCAGCTTTTTTCACCGAGCATAATATTTTCAAGGTTTGTCCGAGTTGTGGCCTGTGGCAGTACTTAAGTCCTTTAGATGGCTGAATAATAACAGTCCCTTGTATAGACAGGCCGCATTTGTTTATCCGTTGGTCAGGTGATGGGCATTTGTGTTGTTTTCACTTTTTGGCGATTAGGAACAACGTTGGTGTGAACTTCCAGGTACAGGATTTTGTGTGGACGTGCTTTTAGGCCTTTGGGTAAATGCCTAGGAGTGGAAGTGTTGGGACAGATGGTGGTTCTGCACTTAACTGTTTGAGGCACCATCAGGCCGATTCCACTGCATTCCCACCAGCAGTGTGTGAGGTTCCAGTTCATCTTTGTCCCCATCAATGCTTTTTTTTCTTTTTTAATAAAGTTTTATTTTTCCCAAACTGTACAGTTGGTGGGACGTGGTGTTCCTGCATCTTCACCAGCAGCTGGGGCACCCCCACCCTTGGCGTTTCTGGTGTGAATTACTTGAGCTCTGCGCTTCTAAACTGATTTAGTAAGTCCTTTACCGAGGAGCTCTTGAAGGGGCCCCCACCCCGGGCAAGGAACCCAGGACCTTCAGCTCTCTGGACAACAGCTGGGTCATAAGCTTATAGTTGAGGACTTCCTTACAGAGTTTGTCATACGTTGCTTTGTCAAACATCACAGCTTTCAGGTTATTGCGCTTGTCCCGAACTCTGCCTTTGGACCACTTCTTCTTTTTGTCCTTGACCCCAGATTTGTTCACTGGGTCTTTGTCTTTCTTGGCTGACTTTCCAGCATCTTTCTTCTAGTCGTTCTTGGGCAGCATAGCTACCACTGCAGCCTCACTCACAGACAGACACACAGACACACAGACACACAGACACACACACAGACACACACGCAAACACACACACGCACAGAGCTGCAATCGCTTGCTATTGTCTTTTTTGATTATGGCCTTCCTAGTGAGTGTGAAGTGGTATCTCACTGTGGTTTTGGTTTGCATTTCCCCAATGGTTAAAGATGGAGAACATCTTTTCATGTGCCTACTAGCCATTTGTATGTCTTCATTGGAGATGGTCTGTTCAAATGATTTGCCTGTTTTTTTTTTTTTATTGGGTTATGTGTCCTTTTGTTACTGAATTCTAAGAGCTCTTTAAATGTTCTGGATACAAATTCCTTATGATTTGCAAATATTTTCTCTAATTCTGTGGGTTATTTTTTTCAATTTCCTTGATGGTATCAGTTGCAACACAAAAGTTTTTTATTTTGATGTAGAGCATTTGTATTTCTTATTTTGGTGTTTATGCCACATTCGATCCTTTAACAAGTCATCCTGATAGTACTTTTGAAATTTCACACACTCATTCCCTTCTTTCTCTTCTCTCTGCTCTTGGCCAGGCCCTCATCTCCCTGTGCCTGGATGTTTGTTTAGCGATTTCTTCATTCCAGTCTCTTACCCCTTCAGTCCATCCTCGATCCGAGTACCACATTGTCCCTCTGAGATGTAGTTCGGATTGTGCTGCTCATTTGCTCAAAAACCAGCATTTCCTAAATTTATTTTTTACCATGATACAGTATACCCATTTTGAGATAATTAGTGGGAGATCAAGAGATCATAAGATATATTCTTAGTTAAGCAGATAACAAGATATAGTCTCACAGATGAATTAACTGCTGCAAGACTGTTCACATTTATATTTGATGCTTTTTAACTGTAACACAAACACCAGTGAAAATTATTTTTACTTTACTAGGAACAAAATACATACATAGCCAGAAAGCTAGTTTTATTTTCACTATAGATGAGCGCGAAAGCCCTCAACATTTAAAATCGATAATGGTATTGCCCCAGTTCTTTAAGAAAATCATATCTCCTTAATATTAGTTATAGTGTTGCCTCGTCATATCCTCACATTGGGGAGAGCATACAGTCTTCTATATTTTTATTTCATTGCCGTGTAATATGAAAATCTCTGCACACAGATGCATCGTAGCAAAAGGAAGAACAGAAGCTGCTCCTTTGGCAATATTCTGTGCTCTCTGGAATTAGGCTGTTCCAGGAATCATTAATTGTTATGACTCGGGCAGCTCGCCACCTGGCTTTTTAGAAATCATCACTTGGATGTCCTCTGCTTCTTGGCTCGTGGGGTTCACAGTGCGCAAATCATAAAATTGCTTTTTCTGTTTAAAACTTCCTTTTTCACTGTAGCTTCAGATAGAATGAGTTTTAATGGTATTCATGTTCAATATGCCATATGTATAATAAAATCATGGCTATATCTTGAAATCCTAAAACAAGATATCTTCTGTAGATGGGACATCATGA
This sequence comes from Pteropus alecto, assembly GCF_000325575.1. NCBI lineage: Eukaryota > Metazoa > Chordata > Mammalia > Chiroptera > Pteropodidae > Pteropus > Pteropus alecto. The sequence continues at coordinate 4,536,573 of NW_006430726.1, read as the reverse complement.
CCGGAAGGTGCCCATCAATGCTATGGCTAGTTTGTAAGGGCCGGCCACACGCCTGTGTGCAGCTCAAATGACAGACATTGGTGCTTCACTCAGCTCCCTCATGATTTCCCGGCAGGCTTGGGTAGAGAACACGATTTCTTAGGTGCGCTATCACATAATTATGAGAACAGCTATCCAAGTGCATGTAACATTTTTTCCTACATATACATATACATCTTGGAATGTACACAGAAGAGAAAACAGCTTTGACATAAATTTTCCGTAGCACCCAGTTGGGAGGTGGCAGCCCCCAGATTAAAGACCAGTTTCCTTCCATAGCATTGAGAGTCCGTGGCTATCTAGTTGGGCCCACCTTTGGGCCTCACCTCTCGCCGGCCCCCTCCTGTAGCCATGTAGCGGCTCTCATACCTGGACAGCCATTTCTACCTATCCTGCCAAAACCTGCACATTTGCTGGGCTCTGGGCTGGAGTTGAGGAGGGGGAGTGTGTGCATGGAAGAGGGAGAGGGGTTTCTGTGTAGGGGTACAGGGGCGCCATTTGAACATGAGATGACATTTCAGTATTACTGGTGAGTTTTTTTTCTCTCTTGATCCTGTCTTCCATCTCATCCTCCTGTAATCTTTTTACCTATCCTGCATCCTCAGAGAAGCCCCCCCACCTCACCCCACCCCATACAGATATTTGCCTTCCTTCCTGGCTTTGCTTTTCTGAAAGAGCTTCTCAGATTGTCAGGATCTTCACCCACTGCTCTGGACTCCCCACCCGCTCCGGGGAGTCTACGTGCTTTTCCATAGCACATGAGAATGGGTCTGATGGCCCTTCTGGGGCAGCCCTCAGCCTGTGAGCCAGCCCCGGAACTTCATGCAGTGGGGCTTGCAGGACAACGGTGCTGCAAGCTCCTGAAATTCTGTGTAGCCCTCTGGCATATAAGTTAGTGTCATTAAGAAAGCCCGTCAGCATTCATCAGGGATACTCGCCTCATTCCATTCCCTGATGTAGATGTGACCCAAAAAAGAAATCCCCAGTCCGTGGATTTGTGACAAATGTGACTTACACGAGACCTCTCATTTATCAGGTTTCTTCATCTGGGCAGTTTGGGGGCAGGTGGAACTAGCTTTAATACAGTGGGTCTCCCGTGACCCATTTAGGGGCCTTCAGACGTGGCACGGAGCCAGACTTCTGGCTCAGGTCCAGCAGGTACAGGTTGTCCCCAGGGAGTGACTAATCCGTGGTCGTAACAGGGTTTGCGGAATGATTTCTGTGTCCCCACTGATGAGTAGTGCTGTCCGTATCATATACTTAATTCCTTCATCTTCTATTTCTGGGCTCTGTTCCTTAATGTTAATCTATTTATTTGCTTCCTTGTTTCATTTGCTGTAACTTTATAATAATGTATTTCAGTACCTGATATAGCTAAATCCCCATATTGCTTTTCATTTTCAGAATTTTCTTGCCTATCGTACTTAATGTAGTAAGTTTTCCCCATAAATAACTCTGTTTAATTCCAAAAAAAAAATTCCTGTTGATACTTGTATTGTGTTAAATGTATGTGTTAATTTAGAGATAATTGACATTTTTATATTGACTTTTCTCATTAAAAACAGCATATATCTTATTAAAGTTTTTAAAGTTTTCTTTTGTGTGCCTTAGAAATTATATTTATTTTTAATATAGATTTTGCAAACTTATTAAATAGAAACCTAGAATTCGTACCTTTTTAGTTACTACTGTAAATGGGATCTTTAAAAATCTATTGTATTGTCTATGTGGTTGCATGTATAGGAAGGTTATTAATTTTATTTTTATTAGTAACTTTATACCTAACCACCTTACTGAATTTTATTATTCATATTCACTTTTTTCAGTTGATTTTCTTGGATGTTCTAGATGTGTGCTGTGAGCTACAAACAACGGTAACTTTACTGTAGGGGTTTTGTATGAATGTAGAACCACAATATGCTGACGAGTGAGAGTCTTTGCATGGAAGAATGTGCTGGAAGAACCTTTGGTCCATATCTCCTGTTTTCTCCAGTTCTCTGTCCCAGGCTTTGGGGGCTCGCCTCTTCCAGCTTAGGGGCCTGTTGACCGTCTAGAGCGAGGGTTAGGAGCCAGGTGAGCACATGCTTCTGGTGCCTTGTGCCAGGTGCTCAGCCCAGGGCTTGTGTCCTGAGAGCACAAATGAGGCGTCCCAAGATGCCGTGGCGGGGCCAGAAGGACTACTAGGAACTCTTCTGACCGACCAAGGAGGAGGACGTTTGGGCCCAGCGCAGGGCATGTGCGGGGCATGTGCAGATGCAGGTGACTGGGAAGTGCTAGCAGGAGAGGGCAGTGTGGTGAGGGGCAGGGCAAGGTGCCCTGTGGGTCATTCTGATGCACCTGGAGCTGGTCCTGGGGGGACAGAGGCAGCTGGGCGGGAGTGCCTTCCCCATCGAGGTCGGGGAAGACCTTTCTCGGTGCTGTGTGAATGGTGGTTAGAAGTAGTCAAGACTCAAAGCAGACGAACTAATCAGGGCCTCCTCTGAGACTTCGAAACACTGTTAAATGGCTGTAAAATAATGTCTGGACAGTTTTCATTCCCAGCAAGTCGAAGGAGGAATAATAAGAATTGTGAGGTTTTACAGGTTCATATCATCAAAAGCCTGGAGCTGAGCATTGCAAATGAAGGATTATGATAAATTAAAGTATCAGTTTCCTTTTTTTTTTTTTTTAAATTCCAAAAGTAGTCTTGCCAGTTCTTTACAGAATCATCTCATACAGAGCCAGAAATTGTTCTAAGCTGGAGTGGTCTGTCCTCCGAATTGTTTCCGTGTTCCAAACATACATGTGCTGTGCAGAGTGTCTAATTATTCTTGGGGACAATTACTGTCAGGTTCCAAAATGTGTTCAGTGAGCAGCAATTGGTGTTTATTCAGTTCTAAAAAGACTATGGGAACAGTAGGTTATATTGTCTGCTTAAAGAAACGTTTGCCACCCGGAAACATCTGCTTTCTATTTAAAGCACCAAAGAGGGAATGGGAATGATTTGAAATAGACTCCCTGAGCCTCGAACACCAAAAAGAGGAGCATAAATTGGGTACGGAGGTGGTTTCTGGCCTCTGACACACACTCCCTTCAGTTTTTCCCTGCTGGGAAGGAAAGGCGACCCGCTGGGTTTGAAAGTTCTGCTTCTCTTGGATTTTTCTATTTATACTGATTTGCACGCTTTGGGGAACTGACTTCTGTGTCCTAGTTCCAGCTCTTTTACTTTCTCAGGTGAGGCCAGATGCTCTCTGAGTTGGGGTATGCTTTTCTGAATTCTGCGGTGAGGTTTGTAGAGTGTTCTAATTTCGCCCATAAAGATGTAAGGGTTTGTTGTCCAGGGAGCCTGAAATCGCTATGACCCTCGGTTTTCTATGTGGATGATGCCACCCGCTCACAGTCCTGCTTGGAGGCCTAAGTGAGAATATACACAATGTGCTTGGTTTATAGTGAACTTCTATGAAGGTCAGCACTTCAGTTATCTATTTCTGGTTAATAAACTGCCACAAACTTAGCAGCTGAAAATAAAACACATTTCCCTGGCTCAGGAGACTCACTGGGTCCTCGGCTTCAGATGTCACCAAGGTGTTAGCCAGGGCTGGGGTCTCCCCTGAAGGCTCAGCTGTGGGAGGATCCACAGCTTTCCAAGCGATAGTTGGCAGAATTCCAGTTCCTTGAGGGGAGTTGGACCAAGGGCCTCAGTTCCTCTCCAGCTGTTGGCTGGAGGCCACCCTCTGTTCCTGCCGTATAGGCCTCCCCACCATGGCAACTTGCTTCATCAAAGCCAGGAAGAGAGACAGTCAGTCAGGGGACTTTACTAGCCAGACAGAAGTAACCTGCTCACACAAATGACAACCTTTGCCATACTCTGTTGGTTAAAAGCAAGTCACAGGTCCCACCCCTGCTCAGAGGGAGGGTGGTTACACGGGGCATGAGCACCAGGAGGTGGGATCGTTGGGAGACACATCAGAAGCTGCCAAGTATAGACACTGTCGTTTTAGGGAGAGAATATAGCATAATGGTTAAGAGGGAGGATGTCTTTGTCACTTAGCACTGCCTTCAAAGCTCAGATCTGCAGCCTGCCACTTACCATGTAGCCCAGGGCAGGCCCTTGGCCTCTCTGAGCCCATTTCCCCACCTGCATGGCACCTCCCCATAGGAGTGTGGTAATCCTAAGTGAGCACGTGGACAGCCTGGCCGAATGATCAGTAGCCAGTAAATTAGCTACAGGCTTTCTTTTTGTCATTGTCTATTTGGGGCATTTTCTTTAAATACCATTAGGTTTTTGAATTTTAGAAGAATAACATAGAACACTCTGCTGACCTCAGACTTGGTTATTCATGCGCAAATGTCAGTCATACGAGTAGCTTCCTGGGCACAGAGCTGCTGCCAGACTGGCTGTGCTGGTCCTCCCTGGCTGCCCAGGCCTCAGGACACTTGTCTTTGGCCTCAGGAGGGCGGAGGCTCCTCCCATGGCACCCTTCCTCTCAGTGGGGCTGGCGGGAGTCCCTGCAGCTCCTCACCCAGGTCTCGGTGCCTCTCCCCAGGCTGGAGCAGCCACTCAGCCACTGCAGAGGCCTCACTGCGGTGACCAGGGCTGCAGCCACCAAAGGTGTGGCCAGCTGAGTCCACAGTGTTCCCAACAAATCGCGTTTCTGGTTGGGGTCCCGAAGGCAGCCACAGTGGCTTTGGTCCATCCCCAGACCCGAGCGGGCAGATTTGGAGCCGGGCCCTTGTCGTCCGCATGCACGCCTTGACCTGACCGTGGCAAGAAGGCGACTCACTGCCTTGGCTTGTCCCAGATCAGAAGGCTCTGCCACCTTCTCTTGTCTCCCTGCCCTTCCTCCTCCGTCTCTCTCCGCTTTCCTTTCCTCACGTTCTCAGTCCCGTTGGGTGCAGGGACATAGATGCTTATAGAAAGTCACTGCTTGGCCACCACAGCTGTCCCCTTTCCTAACCAGAGCACCTCTGCCTCCCGTGGCCCGTGCCCACATCTTTTGCACCCGAAGATCCTGTTATTGGTCCCACTATTGGCCCTTGCGGGATGTGGGAGGACGTTCGGGAGTCACTCTATGTCATTCACAGTCAGCTGTGCCATTCTAGAGGACTGATGCCGGCGGTAGCGATCACTTCTTCCATTTTTTCCTAGATCGCTTGATAATGTCTCACGTGGGCATCGCCCCAGCTTCCTTGAGGATAAAAATCACCCAGAGCTTTTGTGAGTAACAGAGCTACCCAGGCCCCTCTCCTGGAGAGCCAGGGTCCCGGCTGCTAGTCTGGGCCGGAGGACTTGCATTTTTAATTGAAGTGCCAGCTAATTGCTATCAAAGATCTCAGGATGCTCAAACCTAGACCCTGTCCATCTTCCTTGGTGTGGAGGACACGAGGAAAGGTCTGAAAGTGAGCCCCTCCCCAGGAAGGATGCTGCCCTGACCAAGGGAAGCAGGGATGTTAGCGTGATTCGATGCTTAAAAACCTCTTTGGTGTTACTGCCCTTTCTGTCACTCCCTCCTCTCACACATGCGGAGACCACGGTGTGAGCAAGTGTTTTCCTCTGCGGTGCTGTGCTGCGGCGATTAGCAGAATACGGTGCCTGGGCTGGCTGCAGCACAGCTGGGGATCCAGCTGTGAGATTGCCCGTGGGGGCTTGCTCAGGGGGGCTTTGTATTCGTGTGCACGTCCGCTCTCCACAGGCTGCTCTCCTGACAACAGATGCAGGAAATTAAGGGGACAATATTCCTTTTGTTTCTTGAGCTGTCACCCTGTTGCTGGAAGATGTCAGTTTAGGACTGAGTAGGCGGTGAACTCGGTCACTATTAAAGGAAGAGAAACATCCTAGTAATTAACACCTCCAGCAGCACTTGTCCTGCTCCCCAGATCTAGAAGGAAAGATCCGGGGGCCAGGAATGCTGGTCTCTGTGCATTCTTCTGGAAAGCCGGCCTCTGGAAATAGCTGCATTGAGGTGGCGTGAATAGCCTGCTCTTGGCTTTATTCATTTGGACAAATAGTCATGAAAAAGGCTTCTGCAACCTGAGTCGATGGGTGATGCTGGTATTCATGGTGTTGCTGAGAATCCCTTGTGTAGTGCTTTTCCAGGAAGAAGTTTCTCTCTTTAGAAAGAGCTTCCTTCCCAGGAATGAGCCGTCTGTAGTCGGGATGGGTTCAAAGACCGCTTTGTCTAAAACCGCTTCATTTAGGGGCCAGAACACTTAGAATTCACATTTCCCTTTTGATTTTTTTTTTGTCTCCACTTGAGTGTCCTAGTCTTTCATGTCATTGCTTTTGACATTGTAAGGATTTTTAAAAATTAGTTTGTCTTGGTTACCTTTTGATTTAATTTTTATCTTTAATAAGTGCTTGTTAAATCTGTAGAATTTTTATGAATGATGGGGTGATTTTTACATTGCGGTCGCTTCCTCCCACCCCACCCATTTTATCTTATTTTGAACACTTTAAAAGATTTTGAGCCAGTTTGCCTGAAGACCCTTTCCCCCAAAATAAGTATTTTGAAATGAGTCTGTTTCATTTTGTGTTACTTTGTGCAATAGATACCTTAAAATATGAAATGCAGTGAAATCCATTACCATTTTTATTCATCTGCTTTATCTCTTAATGCTCAATTGTCAAAATCTAATTCCCCACTCAACAGAAACATAGATGATGTGCTAACTTGATTAATAATCACATTAAGAATTTTTAAGCACGTGGAGTGAAATAGCAACAATACAGATGCAAGAATAGCAAAAGAGATAGCTTTGATGAATTTTACATAAAACTCAACAGGTTTATACGTTGGAAACATAAAACTTTAAAGCTTGGTCAATTATGAATGAATGCATCATTCATAAAATGCTGTGAATTTGAGAAATACTTAATGGAAATATAATAGGAAGTTGTAAATGGTTTGCAAAATCCTGAAATTATTGCGGCATCTCCCAAAACGAATTTGTTGCAAAACTCTGAAAATGCCAACAGGACGTCAGAAAAAGAAGAGGACACTTCACAGGATGCAAAAACTCAGCGAAGGGGTTGTTTTAAGCAAATTGCTTATTAGTCCAGTTGCTCCACAGCCTCAGGGTGTTGGGTTCCAGTAACTACCCCGCTGGCTTCTCTTTTTCTCCTCTCTTTGCTTTTCTTATTTTAATCGTCCTCATGCAAACGTATCTTCCCCTTTAAGCCATTAACATCTTTGGGGGCAGTAGGTGGCTTAGAAACCGTAAATTATACATAAAGTCACGTTCCACCGACTCACACAGCGTCGTCTGTCTTCCAGGGAACAGCCTGTCTTCACCACCCGGGCGCACGTCTTCCAGATCGACCCCAGCACGAAGAAGAACTGGGTGCCTGCGAGCAAGCAGGCGGTCACCGTTTCCTACTTCTACGATGTCACCAGGAACAGCTATCGGATCATCAGTGTGGATGGAGCCAAGGTACCACCCCACCTGCCGCTTTGGACATTCCCAGCCATTTATTTTGCATCTAAAGCAATTGAATATGTTTGAAGAGTGGAGGGGAAAGAAGCACCCCACATCCTGCTGCCTTAACACGGATGTCATTATTATAATGTCCGTGAACTCACACATCCTGCTTTTTTTTTTTTTTTCCATTTAAAATTATGGCAAATGGGGAAAAAAAAAATTCCCTGTTACCACATTGTTTTTATAGCTAGTATTTCAATGCCTGTGTAATAATCCCACCAAGGCCCTATAATGTTCTCATCTTTCCCTTCAGGATTTTTTTAGTATTATATATAATGAGCATCTTCGAGCAGCAGCTACCCTCATTTGATCATCACACACCTATTGCTTTCTCTTGGATATTTCCTTAGGTTAGATTCCTGGAAGTAATATGCTGGGTCAAGACATTACCATTTTAGGGCTCTTGATGGATATTGCCAAATTGCTTTCCAAAGAGGTCTTTCTTCCCATGTGTCTGAAAATGCCAGCAGTGGGTATTATAGCTAGTCTGGTTTTGGTGTTATTAGGCAGGGGAATTGAATTTTAGTGGATGGTTTTGGAGTATTTCTTCAAATAATTTTTCCGTAGTATTTTCACTATACTACTGCCTTCCTCGATATTTTTTGCCACGTTATTATGGGAGTGGAATAAAAAAGAGGTATCGATAGAAGTATCACCAGGTTTGCAAAAGAAAAAAAAAGTTGACTTGATACTTTATCATTTGTTTCTGTTTTTAAACTGTATTTATCCTGCTGGATATATTTACATGGATTATCTGCTGTCCGGTGAAATTCAAAGTATCTGAAGCTGAATTCCCTATTTCTCTTCAAAACCACCTCTTTATTTTCATTTTCCAATCACCTGGGCTAAAAAGAGAGAGAGAGAGATGGCATAGAGTGAGTTCTTTTTTAGTTGGTCAGTGGAATCTGTATTTGGTGTCTCACATTCATGCCTAATGTTTTGTTTCAAAACCATAACTCCATAACTTTTGTCCTGGCACAGTCGTGCTAAGACTAGACTTCTGAATGGCCTCCTCACCCACCTGCAGTCTGCCCTGCCCCCTGCCCTAGGTCAGCGCTTCTGGGCAGTCGGAAGCAGGGGAGCTGGGGTCTGGGTAATAGAATCGGGCCTGCTTATTGGTTTCCCCCTCCACAAGCCCAAGCCATGAGGCAGAAGGCTCGGAAGCCTCTGTTGGAGAACCCCCAGAAAAGGTGTGAGAGCCCGCTGGTGCTGTCTCCAGATCTCTGGACAAGGTGCCCTGTTCTAAGGCCAGACTCTCCTCGGCCTGTGTTCTCTAAGCATGTCCTCATATGTGCTCACAGCATCATGGATCCATGTGCTCACAGCGTCATGGATCCTGCAGACAGAGGTGGCTTGGCCCCGTGAGCCTCTGTTTCTTCCTTCCAGTTGCCACAGCCCTTCCTCCTACTCGGGGCGGGAGCCCAGAGTCCTCATTTTACAGCCGAGGTCAAGGAGAGGCAGTGACCTGGCCTGGCAGCTGGCGCTTGCTCCCAATTCATCGGACGCCAGCTCCCAGCCCTTTGGGTTGGAGCAGGCTTCCCTGGCTGCTGGAGGAGCACGCCCTGATGCCACGTCGTGCAGGCATGGTGTTCAGGTTGAATGGCTGGTCTGGCCAACACGTTAAACAGATGCAAGAACTGGTTTTCTATCTAAGCAGGCAGGGTGGTAAGACACGGGTTGTTGTGAAGGAGTCGTGCTCCAGTAACAAACTGCTTGTGTGGAAGGGACTTAGAGGTTGTCGTGAGCAAAGGCACCACAACCTCAGCTGCTGAGTCAACTGTGGGCAGCCCGCAGAGCACAGGCTCTGTGACGGGAGGAGGTGCAGCCAGCAGCGTTAGCAGCTGTCATTCCACACAAGGCACGGCAAGCTCCTCTGCCCCGTCCAACCATTTGGCACATTTACTTGGGGAAGGACGCGTGGAAGGCCTCTCCTTCTCCTGAGAGCAGTCTGTGCCTGCTCGTCACAGAACGAATCTGTGCTTGTCTCAATTCTTCATCCTTCCTAAAACATTGAGACGTTTCCCCTTTGCAGAGAAAATACTTCACATGTCAGTCCCAGCTGCTGCTAAAGACACAGGCGGGCGGGAATACTATAGTGCGTCACCTGGTGTTGCCTGACCTGTAAGGAGTTGTGTGGATCCCTTTCTGTGCATGGGGCCCCCCAGAGACCGCATTCCTCGAGGACTGGGGACCAGGCCTGGCTTGCCTTTGGAGTTCCAGCATCGAGCCAGAGTGGGCAACGCCGTGTGAGCGGGTGATGAGGTCAGGCCTGGCCGCATGCTCTCCAGGCCTGCGGCGGGTGTGCCGTGTCTATAGAATGACAGTGGGCAAAGGTGGGATCACCGCCAAGAGGGAACCAGGATCAGAACCTCAGAATGGCACCAGGGTCGGCCCTGCACGTGGACAGACGGGAGCCATATGAGGGCATCTCGCAAGCCCAGCTTCCCGGGCCTTCTGTGTGAGCCATCCCAGCACCAACAGCCACACACCAACAGCTATGTGATTTGTGGCGAGTTTGGGGCGGAACTGCCAGCTCCATCGCAGAGGACTCCGTGTCCGGAGCATCTGCTAAGTGAGCCATTGCAGCACTTTGGTTTCCTTGTGCCCTTACTGACCGAGGTGATCGTTAGCACCCTTGGGAGAAACTGCCCGTACCCGTGGACAAGACGTGCTGGGAGCTGGCGTTCCTCCCAGTGTCCCCGATGTTCTCAGTCATTTACAGGGTCACGGACACCAATTCTGGAAGAGACCATGGAGATCATCCATTCCATGGTCATTTAGCAGCACCCGCTTTGTGGCCAGCACTGCCTGAGCGTGACCATAGAAGGACGTAAGCCTCTGAAACCTGGCTCATTTGGTGCTTCCTTCAGGGAACGTGACATTGCTTTCAAGAACACGGTCATGGTCCCCTCCTCCACACGTCTCTGGTGATCTTTTGCATAAACAGAGGCACTTTCTCTTCAGGGGCCAGCATATGGAAGGTTCTTAGCACACAGTAGGTTTTCAGTGAATGCTGGTTTCTTTCCTTCCCTGACTGTGGTGAAAGGCAAAGGGAAAAAGCACCCATCAACACCATTCTGGGAGCCGGCCGCGTGTCTCTTAATCGCTGTGACTCAGCGGCTTGTGAAAAACGTCCATCTCCCTGGACTTGGGACGACTTTCTGTGGAGAGGGGAATCCAGGGGCCTGTCTCCCAGTGCGTGACACGCAGCTTCCTCGAAGTCCGGAGCAGGACGGAGACTGGAGGAGCTCAGCTCTTGCTTCTTCCAAGTAGCTCTTGTTACGTATGTTCTGTGCATTTCCCAGTGATGTGCAGGAACCAGGTCTTCCACTGGGGAGTCTTCTTTTCCTCTCCGAAGTTTCAGAAACAGCGCAGGACAGAGGAAGGGGTGCGAGGGCCGGGGGAGCCCACCTCAAAGCTTTATATGAAGCACCCTGCCAGCTTCACCTTCTCCCCCACCCTCACCTTCCCCACTCCCTAGGAAGGCAGCAGTTCTCACCCACAGCGTGTCCCCGACACCCAGGACCTCATCCTCCCGTGTTCCCTCCTGACCGTCCCTCCTGGTGGCCTTCACTCTTTTTCCTGCTGTTTGTCACTGTCTCAAGTCGGCCTCTACCAAAGCCTCTTCTCTTGTCCCTCTGTCCCCTCCTGCTGTATGACATCCTCCACTCCTGGGACCCCATACACTGCTGAGCCCCCCCTCTTTCCTGAGTCCAGAACCCACAGTTCCAGCCACTACTTCTGTCCCCCACACAGTTCCCGGTGCCCAGTGTGAGGTCACCAGCCCCCTTTTCTCCAGCCAGGGCTCACCAGGAAGATCCGCCCCCTGACAACTTTGTTTTAGTTTTGTGTACTTTATGTTTAACTGTTTGTACCGTTTAATGTCTGATAATAAAGCGGGCACTCATGTACCCGCCACCCAACTGAGGAAGCTCATCCTTTACTAGACCTTCAGGGTCCCTTTCTGGGCCTCTCACAACATCTAAATGCTCCTCCCATCCTCCCCTCAAGAGGTTACCCCTCTCTTGAAATTTGCATTTAGCATCTCCTTACTTTTCTTTATAGTTTTGCCACCTGTATCTATGTCCCTAAACCAGAGGTTGGCAAACATTTCCTCTAAAGGGCCTGATAGTAATTTCCCTTTATGAGCCATACAGTCTCTGTGGCAACCATTCAGCTTTTTCTCTTGTAGGGAGGACACAGCTATAGACCAATATGCAAAAGAATGGCTGTGGCTGTGTGCCAATAAAACTTTATTTAGAAAAGCAGACTGCGGGTGGATTTGGCCGGAGGGCTATACTAGTTTGTTGACCCTTGCCCTAAATAGTATATTGTTTAGTTTTGTGAAGTTTGAGCTTTTATATAAGTAGAATGATACTGGAAACCCATACTGTATGTTGTCTTTTGTGACTTTTTATTTTTCTGCTGTGTGTTGTGTTTCTATTTCATCCATGTCGATGCCCGTACCCTGAGTTACTTTCCCTGCTGGGTGTATTTCATTGTATGAATGGACCGCAGCTGGTCCATTCTGCTGGTGGTGGGCATTGTTTTTTGCAGACACTGGAGCTGTGAACATTTTCCATTTCTCCTGGTTCCCCTACGCAAAGCTTTCTCTCGGGTTACACTTAAGACCAAGATTGCGGGGTGGCAGAGAACGTGCATCTTTAACGTTAGCAGAGCAAGCCGTATTGTTCTTCAAAGTGGTTTTGCCAGCCTGTGAGCTCCCATTGCCCTGCATCCTCGCCCCACCCGCAGCATTGTCAGACATGTGTTGGGTTCCATGAGTATGTAATGGAAATGGTAATGCAGTTTCCACATTAGCAGTGAGATTGAGTTTATAACTTATGTTCATGAAACCCAGGCGACCTCATGCTGGCCAGTCTCACAAAAGAGGGGTCCATTCACCTGTCCAGAGCTAAGCCTCCCTCAGATACTGTCTCCTCACCACCACCCCCCATCGCCATGTCCCTACTTCCCACACGCCTGCATGGGGCACTCACCACGCAGACCCAGAGCAGACAGAAGGCCTTTTCACATGCGGCCGCTTTCTCTCACACCTTTATTCAGGCCTAGGAGGGTGAAGGTTAGAAATGAGTTAGAGCCTCCAAGAGAAACAGAAGCATTTTCCACACGCAAGGGCAGTTGTCCCCAGAAATAACTTGGGGATGCGAGAGGGCCATACGCAGATGGAGTGTATCCTTAGAAGCTTCTCGAAAAGCCAAGCTTCTCGAAAAGCCCAGCTTCTCGGGAGGACTTAGTCCTGGTGGGCCGAGCCAAGTGCAGCACGGATGGAGCTCCCTCACCAGTGGGAAATGAAGGGAGAAGCTCCGCTTGACCATTTGGGACAGCATGATTGCTCCGCTGTCAGTCTCGCTGCTGTTGAGAAGGTCAGTGCACTGGGTTCCCTGGGAGAGCAGCCAGCTGGTTGTCTCAGTAATTGTAGTGATGGGCTTCATGTTAGGGCCTTGAAGACTGTTCCTGTGAGCCACCTTTGGTGAGTGTAGCAATGTAAAGGGTCAGGGAGAAGTAGAGGATGGCTTTCCTCCCCCTTTCTTCTCCCTTCTCCCCCTTCTTCCCCCCATCTGGATCTAGGAAGCTCCAAAAGTCTCAGAGCCTTTGGTAAGCTGCTAGGAGACGGCCAGGGCACTGCAGAGCCTGCAGGAACAGTCCGAGGGATTGTAAGAGCTGGTGAAGGGTGAAGGGGCAAGGGGCGGGCTTTCCTTTATCTTCTCGGCTAACCTCCAGCTGTGCGATTCTGTAGGTTGTGTTTCTTACGTGCCTGGGTGCCTTGATGCTGGTGACAGAGTCAGAGGTAGCTGTGCTGAACCAAGATCTAAGCAATCCACCCCACAAAGAGCAGGCATCCCAGTAAGGAATGGGGCGAAGGGCAGAGGCGCTCTCATTACAAAATTCTTAGGAATAGTTCCTGCAAGACTAGCAATTTTTGTCCCAGGAGTGACTAGACCTTTTGTTTGCAATGGGTCTGCTGGGGTGCATGCCCAGTGCAGCTGTGTGGGTAGGAGGGACTTCTTGGCAGTGGGAGTGAGGAGATGGGACCTAGGGGACCGAGGGAGGCTTAGTTTTCATTTTATATATGATGAACTCTCTTCTGCTACTTGCCAGCTCCATTTCGCCTCCTGCGATACCTGTTAGCCTTGTTGTGAGGTTTATGCGAGCTGATGATACAAGCAAAGCACTCAAGAAGTGCTCGATAAATACTAGTTGCTGCTATTAATATTAACTTATACCAATTGTTTTACCAACTAGACTAAGGTTTATTCTTGAGCTAGTGCCTCGTTAGCAAAGTCAGTAGACTCTTGCATATATACATTACAATGACACTTCTGTTACTAGTGACAACTCTGACTGTCCTGATCTCCTTGTTAGCCAAGGCAAAAATCTATGTCCTGAAGTTCTTTTAGCAAAATGAAGTTCCTACCAGGGAAAGCAAGACTGTGCTGTTTAAAAGACCTTTTTCTCTTCCCTATTTCTTCAGAAGAAAAGTTCTGAGTTTACTCTTGAGAATAAATATAGCCTTAATAAGTAAAACTGATGGTGGATTCGCTCCTTAGAATATTTACTCAGATGGCTACTGTTCCTGCTCAGATAATGAAAAACCAGTTGATGAGGAAGTAACCAGTGACTTAGTCCATTAGCGAACATCCAAGAAGACCTCATTTCCAAGGCATTTTTCTGGAGTGTTTTTTAGAGTCTTAGAGCTCCTAAGGATTTCTGCCAGAGGAAGCCTGTTGTGGATACTTTATAACACATCAGTTGTTTGGTGACTGTTTATTTACCTGTCTCTACCCTCTTTCTGACTACCTGCAACTTGAGGACCAGGGATCTGGACTTGTTCATCTTTGTGCCTTTGGCTGGCAGAGTGCCTGGCGTGCAGGAAGTGCTCGGTGAATGCTCGCTGAAGGGACAGATGCAGCGAGTGCCGGGTATCGTCCTCTCACCTCTCCAGATTCACTGTCCACCGTCCCTCACCCTGCTCTGGGCCCTGCGAGGCTGACCTGCGGATTGCATCCCTGGGCTTCCCGGGGCCTCTGGCTCCCGGTTGGGTCTGACCAATGGCAGGTCGCAGGGAGAGAGGCAAGCGTATTTGTTCTGCTGGCTCCCCTCCTCAGAAGCCATGTGCTGGCGTGTCCTCCAACCAAAGGTCACCTCTCGTCATAGCAGTCTGCTCTCCATGACTTTCTCCTCCACGTTGTAGCCTTTTCATTCCCTCGTCCTTTTAGACCAAGGGAAGGTGACACCCAGCACCAGGTCCCTGCCAGTTTCGCTTCACCCAACTCACGCCTGTGTCGTAATCTGCTTCTGGAGACTTAAAGTCGTTTGGGCTGGACACTGGGGCCTGAAGTTCTTTAGAGAGTGTGTAACGTGGCTGGCTATTAAGGGCAACTGGGTGCCTGGCAGCTTTGGGGAAGTAAATAGCAGTTTTGGACACTGCATTTAGAGACTTTCTCCCACTGATAACTTAAGATCTTAGTTTAAACTGACTGCTTTTAAGTCTCTAACGTTGCCTCTCATCATGGTTGTGTATTTGACTCGGGATGGGAGGTGCCAAAAGAGGAAGACGTCAGGGCAGATGTGGCAGAGCGGGGTGCCTGCCATCAGCGTTAGGTCCTGGCTTTGCCGACAGGAGATCGTGTAAGCAGCCTCTGTGGTGCCTGATTCAGTGTTTACATTTCTGCTCTCTGGGCTGTTTTCCTGCAGGTGATTATAAACAGCACGATCACACCCAACATGACTTTCACCAAAACGTCGCAGAAGTTTGGGCAGTGGGCCGACAGCAGGGCCAACACGGTATTTGGCTTGGGGTTTTCGTCGGAGCAGCAGCTGACAAAGGTAACGTGGCCCCCTCCACAGTGTGGCACATGCCGTGTTGGAGGTCGTTGTCATTGGTCGTCGCTGGTGGGGGGATGGAGCGGTGTCTTTGGGGAGCAGAGTTCCTCTCTGCCTTCAATGTCGCCCTTTCTGCTGGGCTGCCAACCTGGACGAGCTTTTAGAAATACCAGGTTCCTTGAAAATGGAGGTGTCGTTGGAGGAAGGAAAACATATCTGACAAATGCTGCTTCAGAGCCTGAGGTTGCAGCATCTGGAAGCAGCTCAGCTAGTCATTCCTTCCTCATGTGTCGGCCTCTGCTCTCACTAACGTTGTTGACCTCCTGGTCGGAGCCCTTAGAGCGAGGAAGTAAGGTGACACTTAATAGCAGTTCCTAACCTGGAGTCCCCACACCCTTAGTGATGTCACAGTGTTGTGTGTATGTTGCTTTTTTCCTAGGGAGAGGGTTCATAGCTTTCATCCGATTCTCCAAGGGGTCTGGGACACACTCTGTGGGTGGTCAGGGAGGTGTCAGGAGCACATCACGACTAACCACAGACTCAGTGACCCCAGGATCTGAGGGGACAAACCGATGGCCTCTGAGAGCCCTCCCCCACCCAGTGGAAGGAGCTGAGAGCTTGTTTTCGGAAAACAGGTTTTCTTTAAGGGGGTGGGAGAGTCCTGTGTAGTTATTAAGAATGTGTTAGTTGAAAGTGAGACTGGCTGGTTTGCGTGACACGGGAACGTTTTGGAAGAATGTCAGTATCTCGAGAAATCCAAAGGAGAGTTGACAATCCAGGCCTTGGGAAGGGTGGGGTGATGCTGCATTTTGAAATGAGGAAGAACAAGCACTATGAGGATTAGAGAGAATTTACAAGAAGTAGAAGCAGATATGATGGTGATTTCTTGAAAGAATGACACTAGAACCTCTGTCTGAAGTGGGCCATGAGGATTGCCTGCCCTTTCATCCTGAATCAGTGCCTGATGGGGGAAAAAGGGGCTGACATCCCCTCCCTGCCGAGTGGCCCCTTGTAACACCTGTCTCATGTCCAGATGATGCAGTTGAAGCTTCTAATTGCTGGGAAGGGTGAGATGGGAGGCTTCTGTCAGAGACACAGGGCTGGTCCCGCCCAAGGCTGGAGGTCACAGACACCCAGGGCGGTCGTAGAGAATCACTCCCGGCTTCTTGGAACAATTTATTCAGTCTTTGGAGGAATCACAGGAGCTCCGAAGGATAAAGGGGGAAAGATTCAATGAAAAGAATCAAAAGAAGGAAGAACTCGAAACAAAAATCAGGAAAGTCATTCAAGCTCGGTTCTTTGTGCCTCTGAGAACTGGCAAGACCTTGAGCTGCACCTGCTTCCAAGCCTGGCCCCTTCTCACTTCTCCCAGACAGAAGAAAATGTCCTTTCATTAAGAAGGAGTACCCCGTCTTCCTGAGCGCTGGTGTCCTTGCTCTGTGACTGGGGCCTGCCATTGTCACAAAGACTTATCAGACAAGTACTCAGATGTCTCCTTTGTTCAAAAGTTTCAAATCAATTTTTCCCTTCTCTTTAAAGAAAAGGATTAACCACACGTTGATAAATTACCGAGAAGCGAGGCTGGCATTTTCAACAAGCTAGCAAAGAGGAACTTAGGCCTGAAGGGTTCCCAAGGCATGTTGCTGAGCAGACATTCCCGACTCCATAGAGCAACTTGCCCCCCAGACCTGAAAGGGGACTTGGTAATCAAACACCACGAGGAGGCTAGAGACAGGGGAGCCAGTGTGGGTATTCTCATTTAAGAGCAGTTTATGCACGCTTCTCTCTTCACCCCCCGGAAGGAGAAGACATACCTTGATCTTCACTGCTTCCCTTATGAGGACCACTTTACATCACAACCGACAAAGTATTACAGGGACACTCTGCTCTTCAGATGGGCTTTCCGAAAATAAGACAGGCTCTCGTTTGTGGCAGACAGAGGGTGGGGCTGCGAGGACTCTGTGACTGACCCATTCAAACCCTGACGTGCACGTGGCATTTGCTTTCGACTCATTTCAGTTATTTCATATGTAATACAAATTTGTACCCTTATGTTCCCTTGATAACTCAGTGTGGTCCTGGAACATTGACCTGTCTCATACCTTTGTGTCTCCTGATCTGAGGGCCAATTTTTTTTCTAAAAAGAGATAGTAATCATTCTTTTGACATGTTTTAGTTAGAATGCATTTGGCTGCAAGTAACAGAGAACCTATCACAGTGCTTAAGTAGATAGTCATTCCTTCCACACAGAAGGGAAGTTCAGAGGTAGACGGTTGCCAGCATTGGCTTGGTGGCTCTGTGATGTTGGGTCCGAGGGTTCTGTGTGTTCTGTTTGTTTTTCCTTTCATTGGCCATTCCCTCATGGTGATGAGATGGCTTCTCAAGCTCCGTCCATCACATCCGCATTCATGGCAAGAGGGAGGAAGCAGAAGGCTGATACCACAACAGCTTCCCTGTAAACTCCCTTAGCAGACTTCTTCTTGGGTCCCATTGTCAGCCTTGGGTCCCTAGGCCGCCCTCCCACTCCCCCAGGAAAACAAACAAAAAAAGCAGGGAATTGGGTTGCCGTGTTCAGCTTCGACTGGTTTTCATTCTCTACCACCTAGGAAATTCCCTGTTCCAGCCAAGTCGAGAATCTGTTAAGCCAAGGAGAAAAAAGAAATGGACTTTGAATAAGCAACTAGGTAGTGTCTGCCACCGAGTCTTCAATGGCCAAGGCCAGAAAAGGCCACAAATAAAATAATAGTTTTTCTTTTTCTATGATAATAATGAGGATGAGGATGATGACTTTATTTAAATTTGATTAAAATTATTGCCACTGCAGAATATGATCCTAACAAGTCAAGAAAGAGGATTTTGGTATACATTTCAGAAACCTTGTAGTTTGAATATCCTTGGATTCACAAGTTTCATTTATAGGGATCTTTTCTAAGGAAATAATTGTAACAGTACAGAGCCTTGGCTGTAAGGATTTTCCTAGCAGCATCATTTGTAGCAATAAAAACAAAAACAGCAACAAAAGCCGAGCCTAAATGTCCAGCAGTAGGAAATTAAATAAACTCCGGTCCATCCTTCACGGTAATACTGTACAGAAATTCAGATGATATAATGGAAGATCATATAATTGCATGGAAATATTAATGTCGTATCATTCATCTCAGAAGTAGCTATAATATGACATATACAGTATCATTCCATTTTTAAAAAGAAATATGTGTAATGGACACAGATACAGACAGAAAAATGTCAAAAGTTTATGTGGTTAGTGTTTATCTCTGAGTGATGATGAGACTATAGGTTTAGAAACATTTTTTCTAAACCATACTTTCTAAATTGATAGGCATATGTGCTTTTTTATAATGGGAGAGTGAGTATAATAAAACTTATGACTTGGAGGGAGGGGTGTTTTAGCAAAGGACAGTCACCTGGCACCTCTGTGACTAGCGCTTCTCCTCTAAGAGGTGGAGGCTGGGAAGGGGACATACTTGCAAGGAGTCTGGTTTGCTTCCAGTTTTTCCTTATTGCAGATAACGCTAGGTCTTTCTAATATAGTGGAGGCCTTTTTTTTTTTTTTTTCGTATTCTCAATTATTTTTGTAGAATAGTTTCCCAGAAGTGATATCACTAGGTCAGTGGGTATGAACATTTTTTTTCCACTCATAATGCATACGTCCAAATGGCTTCTCAGGGGACTGCACCAATACACAGTGTTACTGGAGGTATCTTGCCAGCACCGGGTAGTATAATTGTATTTAATGTTTGCTAATTTAGCAGGCAAAGAATGAGACCTCATTATTTTGATTTGCATTTCCAGTGAGGCTTAGCGATCTTTTCCATAAGTTGCTTGCTTATTGTATTTTTTTATGCATGAATTTTGCCATTTCTCTATTGGGGTTTTCATATTTTCCTTTTCAATCTGTACAAACTCTGTACTGATTATAATGGCCCCTTTTCTATTACACTAGGCTAGCTATAGATATATCCCCCAGGCTCTTGTTTCCCTTCTGATTTAGTCTTTTTTCCTTTTAGATTTGAAAGCTTTAAAGTATTGTGTCATCAAAATCTGTCACTTTCGTGATTTTCTTTTATTTCTTCCAAGTTTAGAAAATTACCCTCTTATTTCTCAAGCAGACGTTTGCTAAATGTTCGATTCTGTTTGCAGGCAGATTTTTTAAGGTTTGATTTTTTTTTTTTTAAATGCCCTTTTAACTCGTCAATAATTTATCATGTTACTGGTTTATGGTAAGAATTTACATTCATTTTGCCCCAATTTACTAACGTTATCTCAATCATCACGTGTTGAATAATCTTCCCCATTAATTTATGATTCTTCTTTTGTCACCTAATTTTTATATAAATGGCAGAGCCTTCCTGTTTCCATCATGCAACTGCTAATACCACATCTTTTTAAGCGAATATCTATCTATCTATCTCTCTGTCTGTCTATCTATCTATCTATCTATCTATCTATTTTTTTATTTATTTCTAAAGAGAAAAAAATTTATTACAATATAAAATGCACTTATAAACTGTCCACAGAAGGCATGTAAGTTTTTACTGTTATGTAAGTTTATTGAGAATACTTTATTCACCTACTGTTGTTATATAAATATTTACTTAAAATGTATCTGATAGGGCTTATCCTACTTCATTGCATTTAAAAATTATTTTATGAAATTTTCTTTTTGATTCTCACCCACTTGAATGCAAAACAAAATCCTCTACAGACTTAGCGTTTCTCTGAGGACAGGAACCAAGTCTTTCTTAAGTGTTTCAGTGTCCCCAGAACAGTCCCAGCACGTAGAGACGACTAGTAAATATTTTTGAATGAAAGAATTCACCCTTTTGTGGAGCTCTTTTACTAAATTTCATGGTTTTAAGGCTTTAGCTGTCATTTTACTTGAAGAAACAAGTCAAAGCAAGGCCAGAGAAACTTTGCTTCCCTTCATTGAACCCCTGTCACATGCCTAGCAAAGTCCATCTCTCACCCTCCAGAGGTCCAGTGGAGGCAGTGTTACCATCCCCATTCTATTATTGTAGAATCTGAGGTTTGGAACAGTTTCATTGCTTGCATTTGAAAGGCCAGTAAGGGTCTGTGTTGGGCATCTTAGCTCAGATAGTAATTAAGCAGGTAAATCATAGGATACTGTCCAGTGCTGGCCTCAGACGCCCTGTGTCCTATCCCAGTGTGGCCTCGGCCACTTATGAAACCATCTGTGCCCATTTGTATATGTATACAGTATGAGGAGTACTTAAGGGTCTCTGTGAGTGCATCGTAAGACTTGTATGTGCTACTCACTCTTCGTATCTCATGCCTGTGAGCTGAGAATACGTGTCCTTTTTCCCTTTTCTTGAGATGTTCTTGGCTGTTATTATTTATAATAGCATTATCACCTTGAAGTCCTGTAGGATGTGTGTTTTGATGTATATGTGACAGTGTTTATTGTCTCCTTTTATAACTGAGGAGAACAGTTAAATCACTGATGTAGCTGAGGAGAGCTGTAAAATTGGAACTTGTCGGGGCACCTCACTCCATATCTGATACTTTCTTCCTCAGGCCTTGTCTTTGCCTTAAAGATTCCCTTGGCCTGTTTCAGAGTTTACGCTTTTATGAGTCATTTTCTTTTGAAGAGAAAGTGAGTACAGTGCTCTTTTACATTTTAAGGTAATGGGGCTTCTCTTTGGAAATAGGAAATCCAATCAATAAATATTTAGCAACTGCCGTGGGCAAGACTCTTGGCGTTCCCATTGGCACAGATTCCTGGATGTGTAGCATGATCACGTGGAAGTCAGATCTGGGCCCAGGCTCAGGTCGACCATTTACTAGCCACGTGACCTGGGGCAAGTCTTAGTCTCCCATGGCTCCATTTCTCTATCTTGAAACTAAACAAGAATTCCTGTCCAACAGAGTGGTAGTGAAGAGCAAATGAGAGAATGTTAAGAGGCCATTAAACTCCTTAACTTGCAGGTGTGGTTTCGCCGAGGTCTGCAGGAAAAGGCTATAAGTACGCCCACCCGGGACAAGGACTGTGGGACACCTGGAGGGGCCATCGTGGTGGGTGACAGGGACAAAGAGAGACGAGCCCATAGGATCTAAAGCTTCGTGCCCAGAGTCTCCAAGGGCTGAGCTAAGGTTTTCACCTTTTGAGTGTGTTCAGTGTAAGGTCAGAGGGGACAGAGAATGGAGGCCCCATGTGCTGCCTGGAGGTGACGTGTTCCGTCACAGCCTGGCAGGGCTTTATTTACAGAGTTGTTTGCCGCTGTCTCCTGCTGCTCCACTCTTTGCTTCCTGAGAGGCAGGAGCAGGACCGGTACTCACACAGCATGCCAGATGCCCTGGCACCCCACTTTGTGCACAGCCCAGCTCAGGTACCGTGGAAATATTTGTCCACTGAAATGGGGAATGAGGCTTAAATCATGTTTGTTGACTGAATGAGAGTGATGCTAGCTGATGACATTTTCAGTCTAGTTTATAAGCAACTTTGACTAAGAGACATGAGAGAAAGGGACCCTGATGGGGACAAGAAGGACCTGGAAAAAAACCCCAGCAATTTGGTTTGGGAGCCTGTAAGGGTTGAGATGCTTGTGGGAAGAGAGCTCACTTTACTGAGCACAGCATGGGCCAGACTCAATTAGCAAGGGCGCGTGTTGGGAACCACGTGCATTACAGTTTTCTTCAAATCATATTTGACTTCTAATTGATTCCAGGCACAAAAACATTTAAAATAAAACCTAAAAATTGTGTCTTTTAATATCTTAATAAGATCGAAAAGCCTTTATGTTGCTGGCAAAAAACCTCTTCGGAGATGACACTCGTATTCTGAGTGATGCCCTACGTAGTTCCTAGCTTAATCCCATCAGGTGAGCTTAGGGAGCAGGGAGATGGGGCAGAACACTCCCAGCCACTGGGCACAGCTCCTCCCTAAGCAGCGTTTGGGTTGTCTGTCAGCAGAGCTGTGTCATTCTTGGGTTAGGCCTGCACCTCTGACATTTTTTCTTCAAGTGGGCAGGAGTGTGAAAGTCTGGAACTCAGAGCTCATTCATTCACTGGACAAACTTATTTGTGCCTGCTTTCTGTCAGGGTTGGGGAGAGGGTGCCAAGAGAAAAGGCATGGACCCTGCTGCCATCAAGGAATTCATGACATGATATTTTTACTTAAGGGGCCCCCTAAAAGGAATGAGAGGGCTTTGTCCACCCCTCCTGGACCTCACATGTTTTAAGCAACAGGTAATATGATTTTCCCCTGACAGCTCTGGAGTATTTAAACGTGGAATGACCGGGCTCTACTGACAGGCCTGCAGTAACACCAGCCAGAACAGAAAGGCCGACCTTGCCTGCCTTGACCAGGGTCCTCAGTTCACTGGCGTCTGTCATCTGGCAAGGGTTTCCAAAGCAGACCAGTATTCTATTGTCAGTGTCATGAACATAGCTCGGAAATGAATGAATTCTCAGCAGAAGTCACAGAATTGTCCCTGTAGCCTTGCGACTCGCTAGCTTTTTTTGTTTCTCAGCAACCACGTTCAGCTCTGTCTTGCTTTGTAGTGCCAGCAGTATCTAGTACAGAATGTTCTTTGTTCAAACAATGTACTTGCTAATTAAACTCAGTTGCTTTGTCAGTGACTGTAAGCCAGGGGTTGATGTCATTGCCCTGGGATTTTAAGAATTTTTTTATTATGAAAATATTAAAATATTTTTTTGAAGTCGAGAGTACGGTATAACAAACACCCATGTATGCATCACCTAATTGTTAACATTTGCCACATTTCTTCATCTGTTTTATTGTTGAAGTACTTTAAAGTAAATTACAGACATCACATTTCACACCTAAATACTTCAGTATTTATTTCTTAGGAAATGACATTTTCCAACATGAACACCACATTGTTAGCACTGCTAATAAAAGTCATAGTAGTTTCTTGATGTCATCTAATCCAGTCCATGTTCACATTTGCTTAGTTTTTCCCTGGAAGTGTTTTATAGTTGCTCTGTTCAAAACAGGATTCAATCATAAAGCTTCATGTCGCATTTTTCTATTTTGCATTTTGGCATTTTACACTTTGAGTGTTTAAAAATCTAGAATGGTTTTATCTTCTCGACTTTTTGGATGTTTTTGTTCTTCATAGCATTGACTTGTAAGAGTTCTTGGATCTTTTGGTAGAGGTTATGAAGTTTTTCACAGATTCTTTTTGTGGTACAGCTCAATTTCTTTTTTTGCATTTATATTAGATTCTGTTAACCAGAGGTGTTTGTTTTTAATACATCATCGTCAAACTAGCTTCAGCGGCTTAGGAATTGATTTGGATCTGACCTTAGCCAGTAGTGTTGACTGGACAAAACATTCCTTATATTCATTTCTTTTTAATCTCAAGTAAAATTTTTCTGGATTTATACAGAATTTATTGGCCTAAAATGAGTGCAAAATAATACAAGTGGGCTTTGAATATCGGCCATGTTTAAGGCTGAGAAAAACCTTAATAACCATTCTTCATGTTCAGTTTGCAGAGAAATTCCAAGAGGTGAAAGAAGCTGCCAAACTAGCCAGAGACAAGTCACAGGAGAAAATCGAGACCTCGAGTAATCACTCTCAAGTGAGTCATTTGTCTATAAAATAAATCCAAGTGTGACCAGTGATTGAGACTCTTCCTTGTCACTTTTGACAGGAAAGAGGGAATTTGGCAGCAGGGTGTTCTGGAGGCTTATCAGCTATGAGCCTGCTGACACTGAGTTGGATAGGACGTGTGTTTATGAGGATCCTAAATTTATCAGGATGTGGTGAT
Organism: Pteropus alecto; assembly: GCF_000325575.1. Lineage (NCBI taxonomy): Eukaryota > Metazoa > Chordata > Mammalia > Chiroptera > Pteropodidae > Pteropus > Pteropus alecto. The sequence goes on along the minus strand of NW_006430726.1, from coordinate 4,512,451 downwards.
GTATTTTTGATGGGAAATGGTTGATGAGATTAGGGCGATGCGTATCCCTGGCCCCTAAGAGACGATCTCTGGTCACCATGTTTAAACACCTGTGGCAAGGCAGGCATTTCCCTTCCATGTTGGGAGGTGGGGTCTACATGAACGATGCTTGTTGACAAGTGCAGGTACCTTGTTCCTGTGAGGGAGAAAACTTGATCATTGCCAAAGAGCCTTCATGTCTGTCTCCCTATTTTAACAAAACTCAGGTGGGAGATGGAATTCCAACAGGTCTGGTTTAGCCAAAGGACATGTGGCTTTGTCAGGAATTGAGTAGTCTGTCTACTTAATAGTGTGATGATGGACTAAAAGAGACCTCTTTTAACCAGAAATAAAGATGCCTGCATTCCTGATGTCTAGATTGGTATATGTAGTGGTGGGTGGACGGGTTGACCTAGCAACAAGGTTATATGTAGAGAGACAGGGAAAGGGAGAATCAGGAGTGAAGATTTGGGGCTAGGGATAAGCATGTCATAGCAGCAGGACAGCCAGGGGCCGAGGTGTGCTGTGGGAGGGAGAGGTGTGCTTGGAGATACTGGGAAAGACCTGGACTTCTTCACTAGCAGATCGTTTACTCGTTTCTATTTATTTATCATCAGGTAGTTGGCAGATATTGCAGGTGTTTGTGACTGTTGATCTGAATTGACATGAGGATTCCCTGTGGATGATAAGGAAGTTAGGGTGAGACAGAGAAGGTCAGTGGAAGGCTGTGGGGTAGAGAATGGCCGGGCCAGGGCAGCCACAGAGGAAGGAATGGCTGTTGGGGACAGCTCACAGAAGAGAGGCAGAAGGCCTAGGCTCCTTGAGCAGTCAAGATCGACACTCTGGGCTTGTCAGTCAGCCTCGCAGAGGCAATGGCCGAAGCCGCGGCTGCACCAGAAGCAGTGCGGAAAGGGACCCGCTATGGGAAGGGAGCCAGCAAAGAAGGCAGAGAAGTCCCACTGTCACCGCACCCCAGGAAGGAGACCACTCAGCATGTCAGTGCTGCAGAGAGGACGGGAGAGAATGCCAGGGGGTGGGGGGCCCTGGGTTTGTCAGCCTCTGTGGCTGACTCTTAGGACAGGAAATTTGCTGGCTCGGGTTTTTTCTTGAAGGCAGAACCTGTATCTGTCTTGAGTTATAGTCCCAGCGCCTTGTCCTGGATTCATATAAAAGATGCCCCGTTTGGGTTTATGGAAAT